>NW_019640833.1:624435-849609 GCF_000599845.2 Trichogramma pretiosum | reverse complement strand
TTAAATGATAGTATTCATGGATTCATTCGTGTATGCAATTGTAAAATCATAAGTTTTAATTAAGTATAGAACTTACACGTCAATCTCGTAGCTCTATGCTGCGTAAGCAAACTGGACCTAGGCTCCGACTAGATTTGTAAAAAAATTTGCAAAAGACTAATAAGTCAGGATTTAATGCTTAGTATTTTTAAATTGAGAACTGATTTGCTTACAAAACAATTGCAACGATGATACTTAATAAATTTATGGAAAGAATCGACATTCTGGTGTGTCGTGCAAATCCGGTTTCAGCATTTTTTTCGTTATACTCGTGTAAAATTATTGCTCCGAACTATGATTAATGCAATGTTTCTTTGTAAATAATAGTATTCATAGATTCATTCGTATATGCAATTGTAAAATCGTTAGTTTTAATGAAGTGGAGAACTTACACGCCAATCTCGTAGCTCTATGCTTCGTAAGCAAACTGAACCTAGGCTCCGACTAGATTTGTAAAAAAATTTGCAAAAGACTAATAAGTCAGGATTTAATGCTTAGTATTTTTAAATTGAATACTGATTTGCTTACAAAACAATTGCAAGGATGATCCATGATAAATTTATGGAAATAATCGACATCCTGGTGTGTCGTGCAAATCCGGTTTTGGCCTTTTTTTTCGTTATACTCGTGTAAAATTATTGCTCCGAACGATGATTGTTGCAATGTTTTTTTTTAAATAATAGTATTCATGGATTCATTCGTGTATGCAATTGTAAAATGATAAGTTTTAGAACTTATACGCCAATCTCGTATAAGTTGAGAACTTATACGCCAATCTCGTAGCTCTATGCTGCGTAAGAAAACTGGACCTAGGCTCCGACTAGATTTGTAAAAAAATTTGCAAAAGACTAGTAAGTCAGGATTTAATGTTTAGTATTTTTAAATTGAGTACTGATTTGCTTACAAAACAATTGCAAGGATGATCCATAATAAATTTATGGAAATAATAGACATCTTGGTGTGTCGTGCAAATCCGGTTTCGGCCTTTTTTTTCGTTATGCTCGTGTAAAATTATTGCTCCGAACGATGATTAGTGCAATGTTTCTTTTTAAATAATAGTATTCATGGATTCATTCGTGTATGCAATTGTAAAATGATAAGTTTTAATTAAGTGGAGAACTTATACGCCAATCTCGTAGCTCTATGCTGCGTAAAAAACTGGACCTATGCTCCGACCAGATTTGTAAAAAAATTTGCAAAAGACTAGTAAGTCAGGATTTAATGTTTAGTATTTTTAAATTGAATACCGATTTGCTTTCAAAAAAATTGCAAGGATGATCCATACTAAATTTATGGAAATAATCGACATCTTGGTGTGTCGTGCAAATCCGGTTTCGGCCTTTTTTTCCGTTATGCTCGTGTAAAATTATTGCTCCGAACGATGATTAATGCAATGTTACTTTTTAAATAATAGTATTCATAGATTCATTCGTGTATGCAATTGTAAAATCATTAGTTTTAATTAAGTGGAGAACTTACACGCCAATCTCGTAGCTCTATGCTTCGTAAGCAAACTGGACCTAGGCTCCGACTAGATTTGTAAAAAAATTTGCAAAAGACTAATAAGTCAGGATTTAATGCTTAGTATTTTTAAATTGAGTACTGATTTGCTTACAAAACAATTGCAAGGATGATCCATGATAAATTTATGGAAATAATCGACATCCTGGTGTGTCGTGCAAATCCGGTTTTGGCCTTTTTTTTCGTTATAATAGTGTAAAATTATTGCTCCGAATGATGATTAGTGCAATGTTTCTTTTTAAATAATAGTATTCATGGATTCATTCGTGTATGCAATTGTAAAATGATAAGTTTTAATTAAGTTGAGAACTTATACGCCAATCTCGTAGCTCTATGCTGCGTAAGAAAACTGGACCTAGGCTCCGACCAGATTTGTAAAAAAATTTGCAAAAGACTAATACGTCAGGATTTAATGCTTAGTATTTTTAAATTGAGTACTGATTTGCTTACAAAACAATTGCAAGGATGATCTATAATAAATTTATGGAAAAAATCGACATCTTGGTGTGTCGTGCAAATCCGGTATCGGCCTTTTTTTTTCGTTATGTCGTGTAAAATTATTGCTCCGAACGATGATTAATGCAGAGTTTCTTTTTAAATAATAGTATTCATAGATTCATTCGTGTATGCAATTGTAAAATCATTAGTTATAATTAAGTGGAGAACTTATACGCCAATCTCGTAGCTCTATGCTGCGTAAGAAAACTGGACCTAGGCTCCGACCAGATTTGTAAAAAAATTTGCAAAAGACAAATAAGTCAGGATTTAATGCTTAGTATTTTTAAATTGAGTACTGATTTGCTTACAAAACAATTGCAACGATGATACTTAATAAATTTATGGAAAGAATCGACATTCTGGTGTGTCGTGCAAATCCGGTTTCGGCCTTTTTTTCCGTTATGCTCGTGTAAAATTATTGCTCCGAACGATGATTAATGGAATGTTTCTTTTTAAATAATAGTATTCATGGATTCATTCGTGTATGCAATTGTAAAATGATAAGTTTTAATTAAGTGGAGAACTTACACGCCAATCTCGTAGCTCTATGCTTCGTAAGCAAACAGGACCTAGGCTCCGACTAGATTTGTAAAAAAATTTGCAAAAGACTAATAAGTCAGGATTTAATGCTTAGTGTTTTTAAATTGAGTACTGATTTGCTTACAAAACAATTGCAACGATGATACTTAATAAATTTATGGAAAGAATCGACATCCTGGTGTGTCGTGCCAATCCGGTTTTGGCCTTCTTTTTCGTTATACTCGTGTAAAATTATTGCTCCGAATGATGATTATTGCAATGTTTCTTTTAAAATAATAGTATTCATGGATTCATTCGTGTATGCAATTGTAAAATGATAAGTTTTAATTAAGTGGAGAACTTATACGCCAATCTCGTAGCTCTATGCTGCGTAAGAAAACTGGACCTATGCTCCGACCAGATTTGTAAAAAAATTTGCAAAAGACTAGTAAGTCAGGATTTAATGTTTAGTATTTTTAAATTGAATACTGATTTGCTTACAAAACAATTGCTAGGATGATACATAATAAATTTATGGAAATAATCGACATTTTGGTGTGTCGTGCAAATCCGATTGCGGCCTTTTTTTTCGTTATGCTCGTGTAAAATTATTGCTCCAGGCGGGGAATAATGCTATTTTTTTTTTTTGCATAATAGTATGCATAGATTCATTCGTGTAAGCAACGTTAAATTAATTAGTTTTTATTAAGTTGAGAACTCAGAACTGTGTCGTTCAAATCCGTTTTTAGTCCTATTTTACCGTTTTTCCTTGTAAAGTTGTTGCTCCGTACGGGGTTTAATATAATTTTAACTATTTGAATATTGATATGCGTAGTTATTTGTCAATGCCATAATAAATTCAGTATCGTTAATGGAGTGGAGAATTTACAAAATAGTCTTGCAATGCTTTAAGCTTCGTTAGTTCATTGTACTTCGACTTTGACCAGATATGTCGATGATAATCTAAAAATAATTGAGGATTTAGAATGTGCTTTTTTTAAAGAGTGTCTTAATTGCACTAACAATGTTATTCAGGATGTTTTTCGAAATCTAGTAAAATCAATAAGATTTTGTACTCGACCGAATCTCTGACCTCAGCAAAAATATGCAATAATGATACATCTACTGTTATTCCACATTTTGATTTGCTACTTTTTATTAATAAATAATAAGTTGATAATAAATTTCATTACAGGGGAGCTTAATTTTCACAACAAGGCATATTATATCCAATACCAGAAAGTTTTTTATCATATTTTCTGGATCACCAGAAAGCTGTTTTACCTAAGATCTGGTAATCTAGAAAGCCTTTTATCTACAATTCTGGTATACCAGAAAGTGTTTTTAAGAGATTTCTGGTTGCTCGATTTCAATATATGTATGTACCAGAAAAATGTATAGCGTATATAAAAATTACCAGATACAAGCTTACCAGAAAAGTGTGCTGCACATATATATATATATATATATATATATGTGCTGCTCGTGTATAGCGGCGACGAGGAGAGGCGACGAGGGAGCCACGGGGTGAGGAGCGTTTTGCGCGCCGTCAGGCCCTCGAGGCTCTGCCGCTGCTGCCGTACACTCGTGCTCTCTCGGCTTTGATGCATCGCTGCTGCGGCTGTGTGCGAGGATCGCGCAAATGTGTGCGAGTGTGTGTGAGCGCGCGCCGGATTGCTGTTGTTGCGGCCACTTGGCTATGACATAGACAGGATGTGAGGGTCCGCGAGTCGTCGCCGATCATCGTATTATACGTGCGCGCACACATGTGGCTGAGCGCAGTTTGCTTTTCGAACTGCCTCTAAATGCGCGCGCCAGTCGCCGCCGCTGCCGCATGATGATGCATAAATTCCGGATGGTGGATTATATTATATATCGTGCCAACGCGCTCGTGCTAATGTAACGCACTGCGATGGCTCGAAACTATGTTCAGCCATCCTCTATACCGCGTTACACTGGCCTGTTTTTTTCGTTGCAATACGATACGATTTGGAGGCATAAACGCGGTAGCGATTTAAATCGTTCGTGTGCCATACAATGCCTCTATATTTTCTTGCTCATTGAATTCCGTATACAGATTGGAGGTGATTAAGCTCGAGGGCTACATTACTTTCTTTGATTTATCAATTAACCGACATGACGAGTATGATTTTTCAAAAGTTTCGCCAACTGCTCGCGTTTCGAAAGTTAAACTCGAGGGAATTGCTGATTCGAGATAGGGGTCAGAATTATACACGCGCACGCCACGCCGGCACAGACTATCCCTTTAAATTTTGACTCCCGGGCTCGCTCTCGGAGAATATAGCGAGGCTGCGTCTAAGGAGGCTCTATGGCCGCGAGCGCGCGCACACCTGGAGGTGAAAAATGCCACCAGTACGGCTATATAGTACCTTCGCTTCCTCGAAGTCGTAAATAACCCAAAGGGATTGGAGGGAGCGAGAGAGCGCAGAGAGGCAAGAAAAGCGTCGGTTCGCTATATATATTTTGCTGTTCACGTATACCAGCTCCGAAAATTCCACCGGTCCTACGTACATACAGCCTCTCTCTCTCTCTCTCTCTCTTGTTCTCTGCGAAATGTTTTTCTCTCCTTCTCTAACTGGAGCTATATATATATATGTGTGTGTGGAGCTGTGCTCGGAGCTTCTCAAGGCGCGCGTGGACGTTGGCTTCTTCTTCGCTCCCTTCAAGGGGTTGCTGGGCTTGGCATTTCGCAGCGAGCAAATAACGCTTCGCTTGGCGACTTGGTTCCTCTCTTTTCTCGTTCGTTCGTTCGCTCGTTCTCTCGCTGCTCGCTCACTCGACTTGCTCCAGCGTGGAATACGGGAAAATCTCCAACGAGCCGAGCTGCTGCGCCACTGTGCCGTTAGCTTCGCTCAAAAAGCACGTACGAGTATTTTCGCGTATGCCGTGCCGTACCACTGTCACTGCTACTGCCTTCGGATGACAATGTGACTGTGTCTTTCCTGCCCCTTTTTCCGTACCTCGGGCTTATATACAAGTTTGGTCATGATTTATTCTTTGCATAATGCCGCGCACACGCGTGCGCTCGTATACGTTTTTGCGCACCTTCGTCATAAAATGAAATTTGATTACGGAATTGGTGTGATTTTATTCAATTTATTTTAAAAAGTCCACCAAAATCCAAGCATTTAAAAAAAGAGTCTAAATAAAAAATTAGAGGAGCATCAGTTAGTTACTCGTGTTTTTCTGTGGAGTCACAAATAACTGGGATTAATTTCGTTCACGACGATCGAATTTTTTTGTCAAGAATCTGTTATAATTTCATGGGACCTATAACCGATACTTTTTCTGAATATTGACATACGATGACTGCATTTAGAGAGATCTTTTTCACAAAATAAAAGTATCAATTTCTCGAGTCCTTATTGATAAAATATATACAATAAAATACGGATTGTTTGTTGAAAAAAGAAATACAAATGAAAAACAGCAGCAGCAGCAACATCAACAGTAGCAACAGTAGAAACAGGTATATGCAATATAAAACAGTCGCAGAGAGAGCTGTAAGCCCGTGCCCAGGTAAATATAAATATTCGATACAACGGAGTGAACGGCGCAAGCGAACACTTGTACTTCTGCGTAAGGCTCATACATGCTACACATATACATACATATGTGCCGTATATATATACGTATAACACCGAGGTTATCTTTCCCCTATCAGGTTTTTCCCTATTCCCTCGAACGCCCGAGGATATACTCGCGCGCGCGTTGGAGATATCTTTCGCCAGTAGGGCTTTTGCGCCCCTACTTCGTTGCAGGCGGCGGCGGCTGCTGCTGCTGCTGCTACTCTATACATGTATACGCGCTTCGATGCGAAAGCCTTGGCAAAAGGCAGCAGACAGGAAATTTTCTCGCGCGCGCGAACTTGCTCTATATTTCAGCTACCCGAAAGCAAGAGAGAGAGAGAGAGAGAGAGAGAGAGAGAGAGAGAGAGATGTGACTTCTCGCGCGACGTCAATGTGTGCGTGTGTGCACTTTGGTGTAATATCGATCCAATACCTTCGAGAAAGTTTTTTTTCGTTGGGTATACTATTTTTTTCCTGCTTGTTCTTTGAAAATCACTCTTTGACAGACGGAGTAAAAGAGTTGTTATTTATCTTCCGATACTTGCTTTAATTCCGATCTTTTAACTGCAAATGTATGATCACGCGTCTAAAGCCATTCCGTACAGTTGCTTTACGTTTATATCGAGGTAAAAATTTAATCTCCGTTTAATCCGAGTAGCCAATGAAGAGGGCAAATGAAAATTCAATGGCTCTCGACTCGCATAAATATACTCGTACACAGTCATCGGGGGAAACAATAAAGAAGCATCGGTGCATGGATAAAACACTCGAGGAGCCTCGAACCGCGCTCATGTAAATTTTGCGGCCCATTGCTGGACGAGAGAGCGAATATAGCAGAGCTGCTACTGCACGCGGCGAGTGCAAACTGGGTGCAGCCAGTGGAAAGGTTCATTCAATTTGTCGCGTATTAGCCACCCGTCGACTCCGAATTTACGCGTGCATTATATACGTCCGTGAGTAATAAGTGTAAATACATCTCGAAAGAATCGAGCATCCTCGTCGAGACGAAAAGTGTCGACTCCGAGAAAGAGAGAGAGAGAGAGCTGGAAGGGCGTGTTGCTATCGAGCGCGTCGCACCGAGCCATAGCGCCGCCAGCAGCGCATTCGCCGAGTGGAAGGAGCGCAATTTTTGCCTCGTTTTTCGGGATCCACATCGATTTATAATTAACGCGAGGAGCGAAGAGCCTCATCATCGTCATTAAATTGCGCGCAACACACGCACACAGGGTTATACATGCGCCGCTGATACTCTATATAGTTCGGTGTAATATGGATCAGCGCGACCAGTCGCTCGTTCGCTCGCTCTTTCGCCTCGGGGTTTCGTCCTCGAGGGGCGCGTATATATCGACCGAGGCACGCGATGGCCTCTTTTTTTTTCCTTTTTCTCTCTTTGACTTATATTTTCTCCCCTTAGCGTAGCGTACATAATTCTTCTCGCGGGCGGCGCCTTATATATATACCATAACAGCGAAAAAGGGGCTCTTATACAGTATATACAACGTCGACTCGGCGATGCGAGCTTAGTGGATTTCACTCGTATATTCTGCGAGATGTTTCTGTGTGTGCGTGTGTGTGTGTGCGTTCGTATATACGGGCATTGTACGTGCCGCGCGTAGGCTCGCTTGATTGATCGAGCGACGTGTAGCCGACCTTGAGATTCGCGGCTAGAGCGAACCCTGCGAGATGAATCTCCGAGTAAAAGCGCACCCGTCAACATTTTTGCTCTCCTTCGTTTCGTTAACGTAATTCGATATTTTATCGAGCGACTTTACCTCCGCCTCGACGCTGTTGCTTGGATTTCGTAATTAAATTGAGAAAAGGCTGGATGTAGAAGAAAAAAAAACATTGAGAGAGAAAGAAAAAAAGTTTAAAGTACGCAATTCATTTTCATGATCGAGCAGCTCGCGTAATTTTTACGAGGCTAAAAGATCTGCTCGGGCGCGCGAGAAGAGAAAGAGAAAGAGAGAGAGAGAAAGAGGACGAAATAATGTTTTGTTGGCAATTTTCGACCGATTTCCAAGTTGAAAATTGGCACTACTAACCGACTGATATTCCGCTCGAGCTATATATCCGATTTCAACAAGTGTTTTCAATCAAAACACAGGCATTCTAGCGTGTGTCTATGTGCACCTCCTGCGCCTTTGCAATGTACGTGCACGTACACGTAGAGGCGTATTACAGAAGCGAGAAGCAGCGCTGACATGATATATCGCAGTCTATTTCACGAGCTATCTCGAGCAATCGTAAAACTTTCAAGAAGCTTATACACTCTATTTCGTCTCCTTCTCCTTCCACTTCTTGTGCTGCTGCTGCTGCATTTCTTCTCGTTTTACGTCTCTTCTTCTTCTTCTTCTCCACCTTCTTCTTTCTCCAAGATGCTATAACATCTGTGGTAGTAAGTATAAACTACTTATACCGCGATTTGTATTTAAGTGAACGCTTTAATCCTTTTATCTGTGCTTTACTTCTTTTCGCAGTAATTTGTCATTGGCCTAAGGAGGCCCCCTTTCTCCACGTGCCCCGACGTTTATGAATCTTTTATTTACTTATGTTATACATTTTCGCTTCTCTTTCGTACTACTGTGATTAATGTTCCGAGCTTCATAGCCATCAATCGACCTAATCAATTTCTTTGCGGACTCTGCTTCGGAGTGTTCGTGCATTATCGGATGATACTGCGAGATGTGCGCACACACACACAATTTCTCGTTCCCGCTCACATGTAGCCCAACACGCCGACGCATCTCTATATCCTAGCTAGATAACTGCCACAAAAGCCGATTATTATACCTCCAAGACCCTTTCGAATTAATGAAATCAAATTGCACACGCGGACACGATGGAGCGAGCGAGAGAGGGAGGAAGCGAGATTACTTATCGAGCTGTATAATCTCTTTCGCGGCAAGAAAATGTTGCTTCTAATCAAGCCCGACGAATCTATATGTACCCGCTCTTTAAATTTCAGTAGCTCGATGAACTCGTGTAACAGATACCTGTGAAAAATCCACGCCTGAACGCGAACGACATTCGAAAGCGAAGGCGTATAAAAGCGTATACGCAGATGCGACGTCGTAGCTGCATACCATGAGCGACTGTTTGTTCGTGGCCGAAAAAGAGATGCATAAATATAATGCGTACGCCCACCTTGTTTATGCATATGAGCAAGAAATGCTTTCGTGCTTATAATGCCAACTCGCGTCCCCTCGCAATGCACACGTGTAATAGCACGTGTCTGCCCGCGCGCGCGCGAGTCCAGAGAAAAGGAAAAAAAGAACGTTGTTGGGCAGAACAAACCCTTTGAAATAGCACATGTATAGATTCGACGCGAGGGGTTGCGTA
This sequence comes from Trichogramma pretiosum, assembly GCF_000599845.2. Lineage (NCBI taxonomy): Eukaryota > Metazoa > Arthropoda > Insecta > Hymenoptera > Trichogrammatidae > Trichogramma > Trichogramma pretiosum. The sequence goes on along the minus strand of NW_019640833.1, from coordinate 840,103 downwards.
TCATTTCTTACCGTACTGCCTTCATTACTATGAATGTTCGCTCCCTATTAGAGTCAATTATATTTCATATATTACTACAATTGGCCATTATTTTTGTATGAGCCGTAAACAAATTTGTAATAATTTCACCCTAATTATTTATCTCAAGTCCACACTTGAATAGTTGTGTCTTTTTTTCAATTGGTTTGTCACCCATATCTGAAGAAATTTGATGTATTTTGCAGTAGTCGAGATTTTTTTTCATAATATCTAATAAGTGGAAGGGGATGATCATCATTGTCAGAAGCACTTGGCACTTGCAACGCCATTCATCACTGACCCAACGAGCTCGAAATAACGCGACATTAATTATTGCAACCCGCGAGAACAACGTTAAAATGTTTTCTAATTTACCATTCAGTCGAGAGAAAGAGAAAAAGAGAGTTTGATTCATATTTGATAGCGTATCATCGAGTCTCGTACCCTTCGTGCGGTGGCTTTATATACACACACGCGCGCGCGCCAGTTTCGTAATCAAGCGTAAACGTAATTAAATTCAGTTCGAAGCTGCCTTGGATTAGACGACGCGTCATTCAAAGTCGTTAATTCCAGAGACGCGACTAAACTGCTAGAGTCTGCGATGAGACTGTGTATATTATACGCGAGCTTCGTCGGAACGAAAATGAGAGCAAAAACGTACCCCAAGCGCGCAAAAATATTCAAAGATAAGCGATAAGAAGTGGCTGCGAGCGCGAGCTACGATGAGAAAAAAAACAACGAAGAATGTCGGAATACGTTTGCGTAATGAAGCTGAAATTTCGGTTTGTGGAGAGAGACGCCGCGATCGAGCGAGAGAGAACGAGTGGGCACCGAGCCCGAAGAGACAAACAGGAAAAGCCACTTGCCTTGTCCGTCAGTGAGCCTCGCGCGACTCATCTTCAAGCGCAATTTACCTTTAATATAAAGATTATGTATTTCGTCTTTGTCGCTTCCCTTCGCATATAATGCTGTCTGATGCGCTTACACGAATTCGGTTCTCGAAATGTGAACACCCGATGGTTCTGTTTCCGTTTGGAAAAAAAACTCAATAGAGATTTGATAGAAAAAATAAACAGATAAGTACGCGCGAAAAGTAGGGAAGAAAAAAAGCGTAGGCAAATACTGCACTCGTGTCCGCTTTCAGCCCTCGAGTTTTACGTCTAAAGTACTTTACACCTTCGTCGTCAACCCTCGCTCGTTCTTCTCTTTCTCTTTACGTATGCACGCGAACGCCCTATACCTATATATATATATGAATAAGCACTTGCTTGTACCATACGCACAGCTCGACACTTTGAGTCGGGCTCCGCGTATGTATAGGTATATATTCCTCTAAGTAGTTCAACGGCATAGACGCGTGGGCCAAAAAAAAACGAACGCTTAAATCGTCCCGTCTTTCTGTCGAGAAAAAAAATATAAATTTCGTACATGTAAGAAAATCTATTATCCAGGCGTTCCATTAGCCGAGCGTTTGCTGGCTGATTTGCGCGCCCGTCTCGCATATTGTGCGGCATTACACGTTATATAGAGCGCGCGCGAGAAACGTCCAGATCGGACGCGCGTGAGCGCAAACCCATATCGACGTTATGTTGAGCGGCACCCTCGCGCGCTCTATACCCACTGTACTTTCCTACACAGTAATCGTCGCGCGTCTGGGCGTAGTTTTCCCGATTTCGTGCGTGCGTATGTGTGTGCGCGCGAGAGTGTAATACATTAAAGAAATGCGCGCATCGCAGCGTACACAACTGAATTATACATCAAGTCCCCTTTTTCTTCGCTCCGATCGATCGCTCGTGTCGCGGTGCGGGCGTCGAATAATGTGCTGCACGTACAATGTGCGTTCCTTGTATTCGTGTGTATGTTCGTGCAGCGACGACGTCTAGTCGACGAACAGCACATATGGCCCGGTCGTCGTGGCGAGCCGAGCGCGAGCTAGTCGCACTTTTCGCTTTCGTTTTCGTCATGGGGAGTCCTTTTCTTTCTCTCTTTCGCCTGTGTGTACGTATAATGGGCCATGTGCCGTTGCCGGCCAAGATAAAAAATCGCGTTATGTAGATCGTCTAGCAGCAGCAGCAGCCAGCCAGCCAGCCAGCCACGGGAGACTGCATTTTATGGATGATTAAGGCTGAATTATCGCGACTTGTTTTCTTTCTTTTTCGCTCTCCCTCGTCGTCGCTACTACTTTTTTTCGCAGTCAAACAAAAAAAAAGCAACAGCCATGCGCGTAACGGGTGCGAAACTCGTTATTTTCCCGGAAAAAGCCTCCGAATGAGCCTTTGAGTGGGTGGCTGTCGAATAGGCGCGTAAAATAATTGGCTGATGAAATAAGGCTCGGGTGATTACTGCTCGCTCGAGTAATGACGGGCTAGGCTGCGAGCTAGACGCAGTTGAAAATAAGGGCGACACCCTCGAGATTCGTTGACCAATGTACTCGATCGTGTGATTCAATCATGCGGAATACATTAGATGCTACGCGTCGCACGTACATCGCTTTCGGCTACATGCGCGCGCTCTTATTGCTGATCCACTGCATTTGGTGCTTTTTCTCTACGTCCCTCCAAGCATATAGACTCTATATATGTTTACAAGTACACGCCAGGTTGTTCGGGGTTTTGTTTGTTTTCAATAATAGCTCGAATTTGTCACCAACTCGTATGCTATTCTTCATCAAAATAAGAGCAAGTGTTTTTTTTCTATCACTGGCTTATTGTTATCATTATTCCAGTTCATTATATTCATGTATCGAATAATATGTAGACGCGAGTATAGTTAACAATTTTATTTGAAATTCAACTGCTTTTAAGTTTTTACGTGCAAGTGACATTCCCAAAATGTACGATCGTTTGAAGAATTTTTTCCACCGTTTTCAAGTCAATTGTGTCGATTTATTTTATTTTAAGCGATCATGTTGATACTATAAATCGCCCTCTGCAAAAATGGTAGGGACTCTGCGTGAACATTTTCAACGGACAGATTGACTTCCTACCTGCAATCCTCCTTTTCATGGCTGGTTTATATACCATCGAGTATTTGATTGATGTCAGATTTCAAACCAAAGATCGTTTTAAATAGTCCATGGAGTTTTTTAATCTTTTCAAATAAACAGTTTTATTTTCGTGACTGCTAAACAGACAAACCATTGAATAAAAAGTATCTATAATTCAAATAAATTTGATTGGTTAGCAGCATTTGTTAAGTAGTATATATTTCATATTGGTTTTATGAAGCATAATATAATCAATTGATCATTGCGTTTTATAGCAGCAATCACGAATATATAACTGTGTAGATAATAATCATAAAACAATCAAAATCTATTTGTAGGGAGAAAACGATTGTTACTTGCACTTTCGAGAGAAAAATTATCAAAATTTAAAATGTGTTAGAATGGCATCGGGTCAGTCGATTTGAAGAGTAAGCAAAAACAAATGCCCGAGTAAGGTGTGCAACTCACCCTCGACAAACAGCGCATACCTTTTTCTGTTGATAGATTAGCCCGTTGACATAAATGGACGTCAAGAAGCTTTATTAACGGCTCGATACTAGGTATCCGTGCTCGCACGTATAGCTAGAACGAAGTTGTACGAGTGGATCGCTGGGAACGCAGTTTATTATCAACGCAACTCACGATTGAATTTCGCTCGAGTCTCGTTTTGAATGAGATATCTCTATGTAAGCGCGATCATGGTTTTTCATTGCACTCTTCCTCTTTTCTTCCTGCTCCGCTTTGAATTCTCGATACTTCTTTTTTTGACTATTGATGAATGTTTTTGTATCAAGCGATCTATACATTTTGGGATAATTCAGACAGCGATTAATTTCACGTCAAATTTCATGTATATTTTTTATTGCTACGCACGTGTTCGTTAAGGTGAAAATATCATGCATCAATGGATTACGATACGTTTCTGAAGTAGTCATATTTCTGTGTTTTTAATGATCAAAGTTCACAGAAAACTTCTTGCTGTGTGGGAGTATTAAGGAGGCTCTACGCATAATACAAAAGATCATCCAACAAGATAAAACTCATATCAATCGATTTGTTAGAATCTTCAAAATGAGGTTCCAAAAAAACATGTGGTTGACAATCAAACTTCTGAGATAAACAAGTTTAAAAATGGAGATTTTAACACGGGCTCTTATGGGACGCGGTCTTTTATTGTTTATAACTAATTTAAAAGATCAACCATCTTAATAAAAAATATATTTTCTGAAAGAGAAACTTCCAAGCTTTCGATTGGTATGTTAAAAATGACCCCTTAACGAACTAACTGATGAGTAATTAAACAAAATCATTGATTTCGAATAGTGCTAGCGGTTGTCTGCCTAATGCGAGAAAGACAGATAGATGCCTCGAAAAAGAGACAAACAGATGCCTCGCTGTACTATTATTATGATGAGCCTCCTTTAAAACACAGAGTTTATCTCTTGTCACTATAAGTTTCAACTGTTATTAAACTGAAAATTTGTTTTTTTAATTAAGAATGCTATCTAAACGCAATAGTAATTTTTCTCCAAATAAAATCTTTTGATAAATTTTTCTTCTTTTTGCCTTAGAAATAGTTTGTAAAGCTAATTACAAATGTGATAGTTTATACATTTGAGCCTCCTCTCGTACAAAATCATTCAATATGCTAAAGTAAAAACTGGTTATTAGGTATTAACTTAAATCTTTTCAAAATATATATTGTTCTTAACAAGAAAAAAGTTCCAATATATCCGAAAAAATCGTCTCGATTCTTTCAAATTTGACGTAGCTAAATGGAAGCATTTGAAAATTGACAAAATTTCAATAAAAATGTTTATTGTGATAATTTTGTTGTTGAGTGCATAAATAAAGAATTTAAAATCATCCGCTGTGTAGTGAGTTTCTTTACGGATGCCTCCACTTGTCCCCACTCTAAAATTATGAGCTAGGTAAACGATCAACGTTCTCGACTACTATTCAAAAGGTTTTGAGTTCGATTCCCGTTCCTACGATTGAACAAAGATCGAGCATTAAATTTTTGATGCTTATGACGCTCGTTTGTGGGTGCACACGACACTTTACCCATACTTTGCTCTTTAAATCGCTCTATGTAGCCAGGACATATTTCCAGCTCCAGTGCTTGCGTTACATCCCAATACGGTATCAATGCGATGATTACTCGAGCGTACACCATCGTCGTATTATCGTAACAGCGTCGTTGTGTGCAGATGTGATTATCAGCGACGACACAGCGAGCGAGCGGCAGCACCGGTCGCCACTGGCCAGGCTACTGAACTCTCCAGCGATCCGAGCGAGCTGCTGTGCAATATATACGATATTACATAATATTTGGCGATTTTACTCGGCTATTGGTCCAACGGCATTGATTAATAATGAGCTCGCGTTCGCTCTCTTCCTCTTTCTCCCTCTTCCTCTCGTGGCATGGCGATGCATCATCGGGACTGGGCAAAAGCGGCTGCAGGGCATAGCCAACAAAGCATCGGTTTTTCGGAGTTGTGCGCAATTTACCGCAAAATAATTAGGTCGCCGGCCGCTGCCCACGCAGCCACCGCCGTTGCTCGTGCGCTATTCACATAATACAACTGTAGCCGGATCGTGATTAACTCTTTCTCGCCCAAACCAGCACGCGCGCTCGCCTATATCGCTAATGATTTACATTTACCTATACCAAAAAGAAAGTAAGTATTATGTACGCCTCGTGGCGACCGATAAAAAATCATCCGAATCCCGTGGGTCCGCCTCATATTTCATTGTATAATTTAATGTATTCACGCCCGGCGTGATCTGTTAGCGTTTAGAATCACCTTAATTTTGAAAAATTGTCGTAAATTAGGTAGGCATGACTGGCGTTTAATGCGAATGTATTTGATGAATTCGGCTTTTCCGCTTGAAGTTCTTGAATGTCTCTTCGAATCATGTATCATATTGCACGATTTTCATTTCTTAATTCCAAAATTTACGACAAGATGATCTTTCTCTATTTTTTTAGCATTGTATAATTAATATACGACACTTTATATCGGCGTATTGTTCCTTCTGGAATTACTCATTTAGATAAACACGTGAGAATTTAATGAAATGTGGTCAAGTGCTTGATCGATTAATCTTGTGAATAAATTTTCTCACGGTAATTGCATCCTAAAAACTTTTCGTAATGAATTCAACGTACATATTAGTCTAGGGGCCAGTGGGTCCACCGTGGCCACGTCTTATTTGATGGGTGTGCTAAAGTTTTTCTTATGTATTTTGGGCCACTAAAACAGAATTTCTATGGTGCATGTCGCTAAAATTGGTTGTAAAAAAGTTATAAACAAATAACTATGCAATACCCATGAAAAACCACGTTTTTTCTTATTTCTCTCGCTATATCTCGCTAAAATAAAAAAAACCCTCTCTAGAAAGTATGTACACCGATGGAAAATTTCCTCATCTTTCGATCTAGACTATTTAGAAAAATCTTAAAAATGCTGTTTTTGAAATATTCGACTTTGAAGGTTTTCCGGCAATTTTCTCGAATAAAAAAGAAAATTTTAGAAATCTGACCATCAAAAAGCTGAGGTAATTTCTCATCGAAATCATGTATTAGTTTTTTTTCCTAGGTGCATTTAGGTACTTTTACAGCGAGTTAAAAATGAAGCGATTCGACTAAATAATGCCGCTCGGTGCGGCACTGGAAGACCGCATGGATAATTGTGGAATTTTTCTCACATTTAAATCGCTTTTTTCTCGTAAACCATTGAGTTTACGAAAAAATGACAAGAGTACTTTTTTGTTTAAAATGACCCAAAAATGCTAAAAGAAATGTTTTTGGAGCAAAAAATTCAATTTTATAGTCATTACAAAATTATTTGTTTATAACTTTTTTATGACCAATTTTAGCGATATGCACCATAGAAATTCGGTTTCAGCAGCCTAAAATATGTAAGAAAAACTTTGGTGCACCCATCAAAGAACTCGTGGCCACGGTAAGCCCACTGGTCCCTAGACTATATTGAAGCAGCGGATGCAGATCTCACTATGAAACCAATACCATGAAAGGTTTTTCAAGAAATACACTTTGACCACGTGTAGTACTTTCGAAGCTGTTTTCATGGGCATTTTTGAGTTGCTGTTTTCACGCACTCGTGTAGTTTTTACACGGATAGTAATGATTTACTACCTTCGTATCGTACAAAGCTGCCATTAGATGCGACGTAAAAGCCTACGATTGCTCGAAAGAAAATTTCAAACCCATCGATATCGTTGCACATATAGACGCTCAGCTTCGACCAATACGCTGTATAGGGCCGTTCACAATATCGTGTATATGTAAATCGATTGGCAAAAAATCAAAAGCGATTACCCTTGGCGTATATCGTAGGAACGCATAAAGTTTGCCCTGGGTCTGGGCTGCACTCCGAGACGCAGTTCCCTACTTTTTTTTTGCGAGCGAGCTTGTGCGTGCGCCGCGACGGCAGAAGAGCATGAAATGAAACTATCATGAATACATTGTAGCGCGCGCGCGGCGAATAGGTGTTACGCTTGGCCGGGCATCATAAAACCTGCGTTATATATGGGCGTGCGTCGAGCTCCGGCAGAATCGTTCGATAATAAAAGCCGCGACGCGTATATCGTGCCCTGCGTTGTCTATATAGATACACGTATATAGCTCGACGCGCGGCCAGGTATTTTCTTTCTCTCTCTCGCGTTGCATCGCAGCGGCAGCAGCGACGGCGGCAGCCGATCCCTTGCTCGAAGCGATAAAAGCAAAGCTTTTTGGGCGTACATCCCTTTGTGCTGTGCAGTGCAGCAGTACAGAGTCGCGTCGCGAGCAGCAGCTGCCACGGCCGCCTCTCGTTTTTCGTTCGTTATATAAAACGCGTGTGCGCCCGCATAGCGCGCACAGCTCCGAACGAGCTCTCTCGGGCGAATATATATAGATATACAATACCCGCGTGCACAAATACACGCGCACACACACATAAGCGCAGACTGCTCCAGCTCGGAGAGCTCGCGATGTGCGGCGTTCGCGAAAGACCGGTTGCCCGCGCCGCCAGTCTCGGGGCTCTCCCTCGCTCGAGCTCGCTGCCGCCGCCACTGCCGCTCTTGTAATCACGCGCGCGTTCGCGAGAGCTCCAATATACGGCTTCGTTTTGGCTCCGCAACGTTTTTTTTTCTCTTCTTTTTTATCCTCTTTCTCTCTCTCGCTCGTTCGCTCGTTCGCTGGCTCGGCGCGTTTTTTTTTCATTTTTTTTTATTTTATTTTATTTTTTTTTTTTAGTTTCGTGAATGATCTCGTGTTGCTTGTGCTGGAGAAGCGAACACACGCGAGCCAGAGAAAGAGAGAGACGGAGAGACGGAGAGATCCTGTTGTCGCGCGCGAGCGATGTGCTTTCAGGGACGCGCAGACCGCATTTTTTTCTCCGCGCCCGTGTGTAACTTAGGCTCTGCGGCCATCCGAGCCGAGGAAGACAAGGCTTGGCTCGAAGGGAAGTTTGAAGCTTGATACGTTTCTGCTGCAATTCACGGGCCTGCACCAGGTGTTTGTATGACCTATAACACGCCTGTCGCTGTCGCTGCTTTTAATGCTAGCTACCGAGAGGTAGCTACTCGTGCTCTGCACACTGGCTGGCGTCGTTCGAATATATGCAAAAGATGCGCGCCTCGGTGCCTTCTTTTTTCTATATACGTCCGCGAGAGCTCGATGTCTCGAAAATCAATGCGACAAGGAGAAAGTCGATGAAATTTATATGCCAACTCTGCGTACGATGAGTTTTCTCCGCGCGAAAAAAATCACTCGATAGTAATTTTTTTTTTCACTCGCTCCAAGTACAGACTCCAGAGATTCTGGCCCTAGCACAGTCTACGGCGCGGCTATGAGAAATCTCTCTTTGGCTTTTAGCTGCGCTGCGAACAATTCTCCGATTTAATTTATCAGCAGCAGCAGCGAGAGAGAAAGAGAGGAAGAGAGAACAGAATCTGCACCTATCGTCGGCACATATAAACTCGCGTGCACGCAGACGGCAGCAGGCACGCACACATCGATGCGAGTCGAGTCACTTCCCCTCGTTCGCAGTTATACACCGTGCATATATAGATATACATACATAATGCACGCGTATAATACGAGTATGTGTATGTGCTTGTGCGCTTATACGTATATATGTGTGCGGTACGGTACGCGGCAGTCGCGCGTTAAAGTCGGCCGCGCGCAAATGAGCAGATTACGCGCGCGCTTGTGTGTGCCATAGACTGTATGCGCGCTCGCTCGGCTCGCTCGGCTCCGTACTCTGCGGAGCCTGAACACACAGCCCCGGCTACTAAACACTGCACACGTACAATCTCACGTTATGCGCGCACACACATACACGAACGCACGAGCAGCGTACTTTATGCATGCCCCGCGTGTACATGAGAGTTGGCCGTGTATACGCTTGTGTGCGTGTATCGAGCGAATGCAGCAGCAGCAGCAACGGTCGTTGAAACGACTAGCGCACGCTACTCGCGCTATACTCGCTCGCGTTATCCGCTGTGGCGATTTGGCCTTCCCCTATAGCACCGTCGGCTGCGCAAAGTGCGTGTGTATACGTGCGAGCCTGTGTGCGGGGTCTGCTGTCTGTGCGCCTCTGTATGGGTGTGTGTGTGTGTTTGTGCGGCTCGTATAGTCGCACGCTCGCGCGTTCGCGAGATATTGCGCGACCGAACGGGCGACGGGAGAGAGAGAGAGCGAAATTTCGAGGGCTCCCCTCTGACCCCGCACCGACCCGCGCGTATATACGCGGGGCAGCAGCGTCACGACACGCTCGTCGTCGTCGTCGTCGTCGTCGTCGTCTATGTAGCTCGAGCCAGAGCGTTGTATAGCCACGAAAAAAAGATGCACACGAGGCCGGATTGCAGTTCTCACGACGACGCAACTTTTCTCCGCTCCGACTCGAATCCGCCGAAGGGAAATGAGCCTCCGTCTGTCTCGCTTTTTCTCCAATTTATACCATATATACAGATATATATGGTATAGGCGCGTTGAGCCGATCGAGCGTAAAACTCGGCGCGTTCGCCCTTACATCTTTGTCTTAAAATTAATTTCGTCGCGTTAGAGGCGCGCGTATACGGCTCGTTCTCGCGCGTCTCTCGCTGCTGCCGCTACGACTCGTCGTATTATTTATACGATATATTTTTCACTGGTGCTCTCTCGGCACGCAGGCGTATTTACGCGACTATACATACATATATACATTGTATGTATACAAGCCTACGTCGCTGTGTGTGCGACGTACGCGGCATTATCATGGATGTCGTCGCGACATCGCCGCGCGCTGGCGAAACGAAAACAACGCGCGAACTCTGCGGGTGACTAATATAGTCGCAAAAAAGCCAGGCAACACATGCAACAGCAGCTTATATCATCTCTCTGTCTCTGTCTCCTGTTCTTAGCTGCCGCCAGTCGCTCTCTCTCTCTCTCTCTCGCTCGTTCCATAGTAGAATATATCCGCGAAAATATTCTCGGGACGAGCCAAAGATATGCTGTGTGTCGCTGCTCTCTGTGTATTTGTATGTATGCTATGTAAAAATATATAACGTATGTAAAGCGCGCGACTCCACGCAGGCTTTTTTTGCTGATAACGCGAGCTGCTGCTGCCCCGTGCTTGTGTACATATAATGTACGCACTCGTACGCGTTTTGTTGCCTCGTGCTGCACTGCGGCTTATTCGGCGCGTGCGATGCCTCGGATTCGTACGACTCCTTTTTTCCATCGCGTTAGGCTGCCGCGGCCGCTGCTGCCACTGGCCGAATCTCGTGTGTACGTAAACGTTCGTACTCGCTGTACGTATGCGGATCGTCGTACGAGTAGTTTGCTTTGACGTAAGCAATCGGCGATCGATACCAGCGAGCTCCGCACGCGCTGTGCCTTCTTGACACCCTGTGTAGCTTATACCATCGATCGTTGCTCCAATTCTGCCCACTAGATTTTCGGCTATTCTTTTCATTTATACTTTGCCATCGTCGAACAAACGACGAGGTAATTACTTCGATTGGCTGACATGGATTTATTCAAGTGTTGGACGCGTGCACAGTCGAGATCGTTAAAAATTTGACCAAGCCTCGCGCAGCTGAACATACATTTTTCCACGCTTGAAAAAATACGAGCTCGGGATGGATTTAAGATGTCTCGCGACAAATGATTCGCGTTCTTGAGCGTATGAATTTCAGATATTTTGTCGGTGAACAACGAGCGAGCCGTACAAAATGCCATGGTTTTCCCTGGTATTCATTATTCACTCGGCCGAAACGACTCTCGGCTTTGCGTCTCGCCACGTATACGCTATTATACATTGTCGCTCGTCTTCGAAACTAATTAGCGCGAAAGTTGTAGATCTGCCAAATAATTTCTAGCGTCGATTAAGCCACCGCGCCTCGGCTGTTTCTAGTCCATGCGCAGTAAATATCCTTGGAAAACTGTATAGACGAAACACATCTCGCGGCTCGTGCACAGATGCGCGTCCAGATGAGGAGAGGAAAATTCTTTTTGCGACGAGATGATTACGTAAAGTCTGTGTGTGTATTTTATATGCGTTCGCGTACGTACGTGACACCATAAAAGTGACACAATAACGCGCGTACGGCCGCTCGCTGGCGGACATTTTTCCCTGAATTAATTATGAATCTCGCGGCACTAACTTATGCCCCCCCCCCTTTCTCCTTCTTACTCGTCGTTGCACGTATGCGCGCCCCACCAGATGATTCTTGGCGCCTTTTTCCAGCGAATAATCGCGCACGCACATACAATCTTTATAGGCTACATCGTTTTACACGGTTCAATTAGCAGCAGTCGGTTTCGAGACATAATATCTTCTTTAATCCGTGATAATGGTTTAAAGAAGTGCATCGGCATCGGTCGAAGGAAACGAGGTGCCTTTGGGAGAGGGAGAGAGAAAAAGAGGAAAAAAGCGACTCCGTCGGAGTGACTCCGAATTTCGCGATCGTGTACAGGCGCACGTCGTTGCTCGCGACGCGCCTCTGCTGAATGTTACGAGGCGAGTTTTTGCGTCTTAGTTTTCTGCGCGCGTATATACGAAGCCAAAGTCACGCGCGCGCGTGCGAGAGAGCTGAACCCAGCGGATATATATTATACACATAAGCAAAAGAGAGCGTCATCCAATCTTGGCGTCCCTCGGTGTATAGGCCGCCGCCGCCGCCGCTGCGTATAGTCCAGCTCGAAGCTTCGCTCTCCGCTTATCGACTCGCACTGCGGCACCCACACTCGCTCGCGCCAGCAAGCAAACATATATACGCACACACGCGCACACACGAGCGTATATATTATACACGTACGCGCACGTGCGCGCGCGCGCGAAGCAGAGCTGCGGCTCTCTCGCTCTCCCAAGCGAGGAGCGCGATTATGCAGTGTTGCTGCTGTGGCGATTTTTATGTTTCCTGCCCCTCGTATTCGTGTGCGTGCGTATATATGTATAGCGAACGAGAGAGAGAGAGAAAGAAAAAGAGCCTCGGCGTATAGTCGTCGCCGCCGTTGCCTGCCTGCCTGCTTTCATCGGATGGGAGGATCATTCGCGCCGGTTTTTTTCTCGCTGCCCGACGAGCCTTTAATCTTGCTGCGCCAGCAATTCGTCGAAAGTCGCGCAGTTAATGTTATAATAAGACGAGAGAGAGAGAGAGAACTCCACGACGCTTCTCTATGGCAATCGTAGTGGGTAATGTGCACTCGCTCGATGATGTAATTTGAGCGCTATCGATGGGGAGGGTGCAAACTCCATATATACAGGTGATAGCGACGACCGAGCTCGCCGTTGGATAATGAAAAATAATAACTATAAGCCGAAAGAAAACAAACGAGCCACCAGCAAAGCCGACGCATATGCGCTCGTATGTATATTATACACGCGTGTCCAGTCAAGTACGTAATCTCGTAATCGTCGTTCGAATCTCTCCGCAAGCCCCCTGTGACAAGCGCGCATGTGGAGGCGATCGATCGCTGCGTGATGTTTTATCCGCGCCAGTCCATAATAGCGAGGACGACAAAAAAAGAAACGGATGAAAAAAGTGAAAGAAAAAGAATCGCCGCTCCAGAAAATAGGGTCAAGCGCCTAACTTTGCGTCTATAAAAATCATACAGCACAAGAGAGAGTCTTGTCGCGACTGCATGGAGCAAGTTGCGAGCCGCCCATGTACATAATAGTTTGGATCCATGGGGCTGGTGGTACGCGAACACAGAGCGGATTTGGTCTTTTAATCAACGATCAATCTGAAAAATTCAAAAGCCCGTTCAAACGAGGCCCTCGAGCTCGAGTCCAGACATCCCTCGACAAATATACACACGTATCATAGGTAGTAGGCATTCGGCGAAGATAAAAAAGAGAGAAAGAGAGCTGCGTGATAAAAGATAACGGACGGTGGCGGCGGGTGCGCGCGCGCGTTTGTGTGTGCACGATCTCTGCGCGACGCGCAGAAAGACAGCTCTAAAATCAAAGTACATGAAACGAGATAAATGGCATGTGTGTGCTTTATATAACTTGCGACTGCGGATAGGTAGGTATATATGCCAACTGGATGCTGTGTATCTGTGTACGAGCAAAGCTTATACAGTAGACCACAGGTTAAAACGCAAATACCCAAAGGAAGGGGTCATAAAAGTAGCTGTTTTTCCTTTGGCTGCTGGGCGACTTTTAACGAGCGATCGTATGTATATGGGTATCGGTCGCCAGGGCCAACTCGATCCATAGAACTGCCTATAATATCGTGCGCGGCGTATTTAGACCGTACACACGGAAAGTGATAATAACACGCGATGATGAGTCTCTCTATACGTACATGTATACATGGATATATGTATAGGTAATGACTAGCTCTCTCTCTGTAGCTCGGCTTTATGCATTATAGATATATTATGTGTGGAGCACATCGAGGCGATACGAGATAGGCTGCGCATGTACGCAGCTCTCGCGACAAAGAGCAAAACGATCACGCATGCACACGTAGTCGTCCGCCGATGCGCTCATCTTCCCTCTCTATACGTATTCATGTGCCATCGCACTCGCACATATACGCACGCATACGTACTCAACTCGTATACACGTTTGCTCGCTCGCCTGGCAGCGGCTATATAAGCTCCTACAATTTCAATGATCTAAATCGCCAATTAGCGTCCACACGCGAAATTGCATATACGCGCGTTCGCGAGCGTACTTATCTTCCTCTCCCTCTCCCTTCCCTCCCTCCCTCCCTCTCGACTCTTTCATATTTCGGCTCGGCGCGTATATATAGCTCGCATACCCGTGATTATATGTGTATGTATATTCGAATGCGCGAACGAACGCAGCGTTTGTAATGCAGTGCGAGCGAGTTGCCCGTGGCACCGCGCGAGAGCTGATGAAATCGGCCGGGGGCCGCGCGCAAATACTGTCGCCGCTGCTGCTCGCGGAATCATCCTATATGCCGCGCGTGCGTTCAGCTGCCGCCTTGCGCGAGATCGAAATCGAGCAGTTTTTTTTTCATGCCGTATACTGTGCAAGTAGCCGGGCTCGCAACAACAACAACAACAACCCGAGGGTGCTGACGCGCTCTTATCGCTCGACGGAAATCATCCTGCGCACGCCACCGCGTTTCGAATGTTTTTTTTTTGCTTCTTGTTTCGAAGGAGAACAACTGTTTCAATGTCGCGAGCGAGGAATAGCTTACGCAATCGAATTGTGAAACTAATTTCGCGAGTGCTCATAACTTTGGCGCGTATGTATACAAAAATATCGAGTCGCTGCTGCTTACAATACGGCGCGATTCTGGCCGGGATGTCGTAAAAATGTGCTTTTTAGGTGAAAGTCGGGGTTCGCGAGAGGCGCACGTGAGTACGCGCCGAGCCAGGTAGTAGTATTCTTCTACCAGGTTCTATCAGGTAGTATTCTTTTACCACGTTCTACCAGGTAATATTCTTCTTCTTCTTCGAGTGGCGCCGACTATGAGCCAGGTAGTATACTTGGATCGATAAGAGTCCAGCTGCCTGGTTTTCTCGAACGCGAGAAACGGACTCGTATGTATAGGCGTCTATTCTCGATCTACAATATCTCCTCTATAAAGACTTTGAGCCGGCAAAAGCAGCAGCATCAGCTAACTCTACGTTGGCTGCAGACTCGGGAGCGCACGGCTCGCGGCCTGCCTGCCTCGAGTGCTTGTCGTCTCCGTGCGGAACGCACATCGGCATGGCGGTGGCGAGCAAAGGGGGCATCCTCTTTAGTTTAGTCGCTCTTATAGAGCTGCTGCCGTGGCTGCCGTTGCTGCTGCTGCTGGGTGACGGACGGACGCGAGAGCCCCGCGCTTATATACAGCAGCAGCAGCAGACAAAAGGGATTGGCGAGTATATAGCAGCAGCAGCAGCAGCAGCAGCAGTGGCGGCGGCGGCAGTAGCGAACGAGCTGAACTGCGCGCGGGGGCGAAGCGTTCGAGGGGCTAGCAGGAAGTTCGCGATGCGTGACTCAGCAAACGAATGGCGGCGGCGGCTGCGAGTTGCGAGTCAGGCACGTATATATCGTATAGCCGCGTGCAAAGCGCTATATACACATCGTATATAGTATGGCACGGAGCGCAAGGGGAAAGCAGCAGCAACAGCAGCAACGACGGCGGCGAAATACCGGCTTTATAGCCGCGAGTATAAGCGAGGAGAGGAGAGAATCTTTGTCCGCGAGCCAGCGGCGCGTATACTATATACGTGCAAGAGAGAGAGAGAGAGAGAGAGAGCTCGTATTAGAGTCGTAGTAGCTTCGCGTCCCCTTTGCATCATTTCACACGTACGCGTTATATGTACGCCAGAAACACTCGCCGCGCATTATATATATATACGTACAGCATGCACGCTCGTATGCGTCCTATAATGCTCCAGCGTGGCTCTGCTCCGTCTATGCGCGTCTATCTGCGATAATAATAATCCGGGCCGCGCGAGCGTCTCGTAAATAGATGCGATTCGGAGTCGTGTCGCCGCCGAGCGAGATTGATCGCTCGATAACGCCAAGGTGTCGTTATCTCCTGCGTAGCCGCTTTTTTTTCATAAGCCGAACGATCCCTTGTGAATTTCTAAACGGCTGCTCGGTGCGATGGATAAAAAAATTCCTCCGTTTAAAAAAATGCCCGACGTAATTGTGCGTTGAATACTCGATGACTCTCCGAAAATGTGAGTTTAGAGAGCATTTAACTGGTGCAATACTGCTGAAACCTATAGAGATGCGACTTATTAACCTGGATCGGAATTTTGGATTGATACGTGTTTTGAGTAATGAGCTAATGCATTTTAACTACTACCATATTCATATTTATGACTCTATTGTGATATTATAGTCGATAGAGAATGGATACTCTTTATAGCTACCCAATAAAACGATTATTTTGATGGATTGTCAAATGATTACTCGATTCAAAACAATGTTCAAATGCAGTCAAATTACGTGTGAATTTAAAAAGTAATGGTATGGATCGCTAATACAGACTCGCATCGCTAATACAGAGTCGCATCGATTTTTACATTTCTCTTTTTCCTAATCTTCAGATGATTGCTTATTTTTAACAAGTACTCTTGAAGCTGCTGCATTTGAATGTTTCGATAATAAAGGAGTTCATGTACACTTAATCTATGAAAAATACTTTCAACTTTTCCGAAAGCTCTCCTTAAATCATGCTGCACACAGCATTGCTTGTCGAATTGAACCGGCATAATAATTGTAATGACCCATCGCATGGCTCGCTGTTGTACACGCAAAGACAATACGTCTGCGAGGCAGTAATAGAAGCAGCGACAGAGACGCGCAGAATATATATACGGTCGAATGGTTTCGGTCGCGCGTGAGCGTATATAAAGAGCAGCAATGAATTCGTCTTGGCTCGTCCGAGCCATCTCGCTCGCGGTATTTTTCTGCTCTTTACCGAGAGAGAGAGAGAGAAAGAGAGAGAAAGAGAGAGAAAGAGATAGAGAGAGACAGAAAGAGTCAGAGAGGCAGTCGCTGTTGCTGGCCGCTGATGCAACGGAACTTTGCATAGCACAACAGACACACGTACATATAGTTATACTCGTCACACATACACACACACACACACACAGACGAGCAGAGACCGGCGTCGCGCTTGCATTTTTATTCGCAGCGGAGCGCAAGCGACGAAGACAACCGCTCGCTCGCGTATATACGGCGGGTCAGCGGCGGCGGTGTTGACGATAATATATAAAGTGCCGTTTGACTATTAATAGACTGCCGCGCTGAGAGTATAGTTCGCCGAGCTACGACTCTCTCTCTCTCTCTCGCTGACTCTCTGTATATATACGATATAATGTGCCTATGTGCGCGCGAGCGAGCTAACTTTTCTCTCGCTGTTTTTATTTTCTCTCCTTTCCAACTGTCGAGCTTAAACTCCGGTATATCGTTAACGATCGTCGCAGCTCGTGTGCGCCACTGGACTTTTCGGAATTAATTAAAAAATTCGCGGGCTCGCTCGCGCGCGCGAGAAAGATCGATACCATCCGAGAAGCAGCAGCAGCAGGCGTACTGCGCAAGCTGATTTGGAATAACATTTTCGATAACGACGCGCGTAATTGCGTCCAAAAGCGGCAAAGAAGAAGCCACGGGCAGCAGCATCGGCAGAGAGCTACGCGTACGACACTTAACGCCCGCGCGTTAACTTAATTACCTCGTTTTCGGCCGCTCGCGTATACGTCGGCCGTTGAAAAATATATTACGTATTCGAGGCGCGACGAGTGATACGCGCTCTCTCGCATATATATACACGCACGAGCTCCGACTCGCGAATGCATGTGTGCGCACATACACACACACACACATACGTACAATAAAAGATCGACGAAAAGATTCTCGTTTGCAAGAGCTGAGCAGCAAAGAGCCGCATTTGCAGGCTCCCTCGTTCTCTCTCTTTCTCTTTCTATCTTTCTCTTGTGTCCCCGGGAGAGCAGCCGATGCTGCATACACACATACACACACACACATGTCCCACTTGGAGCGAATTTTTTGGCGGCTCTGCCTCTCCGCTCGCGCTGCGCTCCACGTCACTCGTTTGCTCGCACGTGCACACACACTCGCACACGCATATACAGCACATACATCCGTGAACATGCCACTGCAGAGATATTCGCGCGCGTGTGTGTGCGCCTGTATAATATACGTGTGCGCAGAGTAAGCCAAAAGAGACGACCCTCGCGAGAGCAGGCAGGCAGGCAGGCGCAGCAGCAGCAGCAGCAGCTCGCGAGAGAACGCGCTATGCAGAGGCGCAAAAAAAATTCGACGCTAAATAAAGTCCGGCCTCTTTTTTTGCCTGGCGCTCGCTTTGATTTTAACTATACATACACACTCTCTATCTCTATATACACACACGTACTCTCACACAGGCTCTCGCGTGTGCGCGTCTCTATATACACTCGGCCAAATATACGTATATAGACAGATATATACATATATTGCCCTCGCGCACTGCATGCGACAGGCAAAGAGAGATTTTTTTTTGCTCCTCTGCATACGAGTATCCAAAGAGCGAGAGCGAGCACGCGTGCATACATCGTACCGAGAGGGTGCAGCAGCAGCAGCAGCAACGCCAGCGAGGTGTGGGTATGCGAAATACTTTTTTTCCTCCTAGGGTGCATTTTTCCGAAGGTACACACCAGTGCCCGAGCGTAGCTTGATTAAATTGACGATATGTGCAGCTCTTGTGCTTGGCTACCGCATCGCCGACGCCACCGAAGCCGCCACTGCTATCTCGCCCGTATTGATTGGACTTTTATTGCGCATTGTTTATGAGCCACTAAATGTTGGAAAGATTCCGATTCAACCTTTTACAAACCAAACCGATGGCCAAGGAGGAGCCTGATATGTAGCACCTGTGAACTGCGAAACCAACTCGCGACTCTTCATCATGTATCGCCGCCTCGGAGATGCTCTCGAACGAGACAACGATAAACTCCGCGCAGGAAAAAAGTCGCTAATCAACTATCGGAAAATTACGATTGCATCGCTGACGCACACGCAGCTCGCGGCTTTTGTCCAATGGCAAAAATGCTCGTTTGCTCGAATAGCTCTGAAAAATCAGCTCTGAAATTCGATCGGTTATAAATATATACGGCTTATGTGATCGTTCACGTTTTTGGTTTCAATTCTCTCTATAGCTATACAAAAAACCAGTCGAAAATGTCCGAGGTCGCTTTAAATTTTATTGCGAGTAATTGATTACTCGGCGCTAGTGTCAACAGAGCGACGTGAGACTTGAACATTTTACAAAAATTCGAGAAATGAGGTATGCGTCGGAGGAGGACGATGAGTCAAAAAAGATATTCGAACGTTTTGGCTGCATTCTCTGTTTATATTTATGTTTTATATATTGAGTCGTTCCGTCGAATGGACACCCAAGGTAAATCTCGTCGAATCATCATACTTAACAGGTGAAATAATTAAAATTTATAGATCACCCTATATTCGACTATTAGTAAAAGGATTTTTAACGAAACCCGATTAAAACAAATATTAACCATTTGGGCAGGTTTAGGTCTTATAAAGGGCTCACATTGAAAAATTGTTATTCAATTTTTGAATTCTTCCTCTTACCATTGCGTTTTTTAAAACTTTAAAATCTTGATTCTTCGCTTCGATACAACCTTGTTTGTGAGTTTTTTTCGTATACTTCTCGTGTTGAGTTTTTTCTTCTTTTGATTTTTCTAGCATTTTATATTTTTCAAAAATACGTCTCACTCATATGAAAACTACTTCAGCTGTAGCGCCCTAGTAGCATAAACTTTTTCGGAACATCAATGGTTACGACTGCAACCTCGGCGATGAGACTGGTCCCCTCAGTTGTTCTGTACAAACTCTTGAGCTTACACTTTTTGACATTTTAAGTATTTTATAGTCATTTTCATGAATAAATATACTCGTTGAAGGCAACTCATCTGTAGCGTAAACTTTGCATATTATTAATTTAAATAATACGAAAAGTTAACAAAACAAAATAGGCTCGTGTATTAAAGATAGGTTTGGCTATTCAGGGGAAAATTTTTGCACGAAACTTTTCATTTTCGTATATGGAACTCCAAATATCCCTAGAGATGTCTAGAAAGTAATGATTTTCGTACACGGAACTCGAAAATCTCTAGCAGCTCTATATTTACAAAATATGCGGCAATAATAACAATAGCTATCCTAAACAGAATTCTGATTTTGCTACATTTAAGTTTTTCCCGCGTGTCGGATCTGTGGTGTCTAATCTCACACGAGAGCCTCTATCTTCACTTACTCCCTCACTATTTTTCTCATTCCTTTCATTATAAACTTAGTTCTCCCCTCATTATTCCTTTCTTTTTCTCCCTCATTATTGTGTCAATCATTTTGAATATCTTCAAGACTTCTCTGCATTCCTCCGGGTTTATTATTTCTTCCTGATTCCACTTCTTTTCTTCCTCTTTACTCCCATCTAAACTTACCAATCCTTTTTTCACACACTCAAGATTAGTTGCCTTGTAAAAAATCGTCCTATACTTTGTAGCATATCCTTCATTATCTTATGAATAATATATTTCATTCCATTCAATTTGTCCATCATTGACCTTCTTCCTCATACAGTTACCGCCTCAAAATCCAGTACCTCTTGTCATATATCCTCACTCACTATAACATAATCTAATACAGATGTTCTACTTCTTTCGGTATGTACGTAAACTCTTTATTATCCTTTTCTTTATTACGATTCTCTCCATTATCCTTTTCTTACGATCTCTTCATTATCATTTTCTTTATTACGATTAAAGTTATGTCATCCTTTCTTCCCTATAACCTCCAGCATGAATTTTACTTCGTTGCTTACTTTTTGTCCTTGCTTTACCTCTTACTGCCTCTTTTTCCACTGAAAACTATACTTTCTTCTTCTCCTATCCTGATTTTGAAATCTCCACCAATTTTCACATTTGTTTCAACCTCTCCATCCGAAGTTTTGAAATATTATCATTCCCCGCTTCAAGTTTCCCTGATTGTATACTGCATATGTCTGTAATTCATTTCCTATCGACATCTTCACCAATCCAGTATTTACTTCTCTCACTTCGCATTCTCTTCTCTTTATCCGCTCCTTTTGTATAATTATAATATAATCATTTGTCTTCTTGCTTTACCTTTTCATCTTTTTCCATTAAGACATCCTACCTAAGCTTATTTTAAATTCTTTTTTTTTCATCCTTGTTCCTTTGCCCATCTTCCAGATCCTTAAGTCGAACTTTCTAGTAACCGTAAAATGACGAATAAAATTTAAAATAGTTTGTCCCAGCTTGAACCATATCATAATCATTGGTAGAGCCCATCTCATTGGCTTATTTTCTTGCCTGTACACTGGTTCCATACATGGCAGTACCCCTCGTGACTATGAAAATTGAAGATGGTACATTGGTAGATTTATTACTTATTGTAGGTCAAACAAAGATGTGCAAGTATTGTCGTAATCAGTGTGCAGTTTTGTTTTAATTGGTCACGGACGAAAATTTTTATCCCAAAGTTCTTCTCAATGCTTTCCATAGCGCATTACTATTCGACCTCGGTTATGGAAAGCGAAGCAATCTTCCCACTTCTTCTTTTGGACGATGAAAATCAATATTACGACTTCGCTAGAAAATTTAGAAGTACCTTTACTTGGTCACAACATTAGTTTTTTCTTGTTTTGACATTCAATCAAGATGAAAATTTGCGCAATGAATAGGTATTGGTCTGGACCAAGGTCTACTATCATACGTTGCAGTAAACCTAGTCTCAGCAAGAGCGACTAGATGGACGTACATACAATGAAGCAAGTTCTTGAAAAAAAATTTTCATTATCTGGCCACACTGTAATATAATCTGTACCTAATCTGCCGTAGTTGGCTTTTGAATAAAACTGAAGTTAAAAAATGGTTGTATCCAAAACCTCATCAATCGATTCTGAAAAAATTCACATACTCTTCGCTCGATTACAAATCATTTTTGTTCCATAAATTTATTTTGCAGTCAATCTTTATTAAGAAAAAAACAAACTCTTTTCAAAAAACTTGTGAAAAATGAGTTGTTTGGATGACCGGAATATTCAATTTCCATATAGTAGCTAAGCTTTTTATCTTTTTTAGTGTAGGCTTGTATTCAACCCGATTTGGCATTTCAGCGTGATCACATAACTGATTATGTTATAGATTTGAGATCATAGAGGAAAAATTAACAATTTTCGCTATTTTTCGACTTTCAATCGTCATATCTTTCACAAAATTATACATATCGCAATTCTGATATCAAACTCAAAAAAAAAGAGCAATAAATATAAATGATTTCGTAAATACTTCTATTTTGAGTAATTTTTATCAAAAAGGTTGAATGCAGATAGTTCTCTAAGAACAATTCTTGCAGACCAGATTAGTCTCCAACCCAGAAAAAGTTCGCAACCGTAACACATAACACGGTTAGTATTTGTTGCAAGTATCGGAAATCAGATAACCTAATCAGGGTGTTAGCAACTTAACGGTTTGTTAACATTTAAACGTCATGGAGTTTCAAGTTAATTGCCGTTACTGTGAAGATTAAAGGTCTACAAACAACTGCATTCAGGTGCAAGTTGTAAGATTATGTTTGATGATCAAAACTGATGAATTACACCGTAGAACTATTCGAGAGATTAGAAAACTTAATACTCTGAAATTCAATATATTTTAAATTTTAGAATGATAAGAGTCAGTTTGAATGGTCGTTTGAGGTTGTGTCACCCGTCGACTTCGCCTCGGACGCCAATTACACGTACTCTGGGACTTTTCGCGGCCTACACTGAAAAAATTTTGCTCTGAATAATAGATCTCTACAGCGTGAATACATCTTATAATCTTCAAATGAACAAATATTTAGGACACAGTGAACACGAAACATATACTAATATTTTGAACGGAGTCATTTCTCACTGCGACAAGAATTTAGCTTCACGCGTGATGGTAAATTGCGATATCGACAATTTCTCCATTATTATTTGTTGATCCAGTTAATAAGAATTAAGTTGTTACAAGGCATAACTTATAAGCAATAGTTTTGTTATCATTGCTGCTGCTTACAAATATCTACAGAAAACGTCTATCTCAGTGGGCCAGAATTAGTTATTAACATTTCAATTGTTAAAACCGTAATAACTAAGAAACTATAATAGATATCAAAAAATGAGTATTTGTTTCCTATATGTTAAACGATGAGATACATTTTTTTTAAATAACAAAGTTTTTACAATATTATTCAAACGTGTAAAGAAAATAGACTCGTTTATGTAAGATTTTACTGGAACATAGTCCAAGCGCCCCGACAACAAAAAGTTCTAGATAATCGCGTTCACCGTGAACCTAAATTCCTGTCACTATCATCGTGAACTTTTTCCAAGTTAACTGTTGATTATGAAGTAAAGACACTATAGAGTGATATCAATATAAAACCCCAGTTGATCACTAATTCAGTGCAAAATTTTTTCAGTGTAGGTCAGTAATACACTATTCCTAATTGCGAACCAAATTATCCAACAACTTCAGGTTCGAAAATTCATTTTTGAGTTAATTACAGAACTTCCTTCAGATTTAAGCAAATTGTTGTGGCAATCATTTTATTGATTTAACTCATGAAATTGTACAAAAATGTTTTGATGCATGAAATAGTACATGGTTTTCACTGCCATATTTTTCACTTGCCTCATGAAATGTTTCATTTCATGTTCGAGGCAGAAGATTCTGCGGGATGAAGTGTTGATTTTTCTCAGGGTGTATTTCATCATTTCTTGTCCTTTCTGACGAAAGAATTTTCGCATAAAAAATCGTGCGTGTGCTTTTGGCGCCAGAGCCGACTTCAAACGACATGAGCTGCAGCAGGCAGTAGTAGCAACGATCAAAAATCATCGTGTCCAGTTGCTTTTCCTCTCCTGTATGCGCGTCGTAGCAGCAGCGGCAGGTTATTCGCTTCTTCACTCATGAAAAAAAAATCGTGCTGGGAAAAACCTCTTTGAGCTGCGCGCTTGTAAAAAAAAAAGAAAAAAAATACGAAAGCCTCTCTGTCGTCTGCGTTTTTTCTCTCTCTCTCTTGAACTGCGTGTGTGTATATGTATAGGTATATCTGGCTCCGTCGGGCGCGTAGGTCGTAACGTAACTCCATATATTCATACACACAATTTTTGTCGCGCTAAAGGCACACACACATAGTCACATATACACACACGTACATGCAGAGAGCGAACAGTCGTTAAGGATGTGTATAGCTTGCGCGCAAACTAAAGCTCTGAGCGACGAGAGAGAGAGAGAGAGAGAGCACAAGCCACGCGGAAACTCACTGCAACTGTTGTAACGCGCAAGCGAAGCGAGAAACAAGGTCGATGGGAAAAAGATGGGGGCGTTCGCTTGCTGCAGCTGCAGCTGCAAAAAGCTTCGCACACAAGAGCAGGTAGTACTGCTACATGGCACGCAGAAAGGTAGTATTTTATTATTAAAGGGATGAAAGAGAGAAGTTGGGACACGAGCTGTCTGGCGCTGCTACCGCTGTTATCGGCACGAATCTACGTTTTTCATTCGAGTTAATAATTGTTGGCTGCAGTGCGTGCGAGTTAACTTGCAGCTCGCGTGCGTGGCCTATATTTTCCCAAAGGCGGGCGCGTGCTAATGCGTATATTGGACCGATTCGATGTTTTTTTCATCCGTACAGCGTGCACATGTATTTGCATGCAGGCCGAGAGAGAAAGAGAGAGAGAAAGAGCTGATACGGAGTGCACGCGTGTACCGTTAATCAATTCGATTTGTAATAAACCTCGCGCCTGATTCGATTGTATTTATCAATTTCGCGCGCTTTATCATTTCGGAGCTTCGCAGTCGGAGTACGTTTAATACGAGATGAAAGAAAGAGTCTTCGTAAATCTGCCGCTCAAGCTACAGCGTGAACCGCACGATTCTCGGTTCGAGTCAGTTTTGTTTGGCAATATCATTATACGGCGCAGCGGCTTATTAGCATAAGTGAAATTAATAGAAGAGTTGACAAAATAATTACTCGCGTGTAAAGACACAACGGCATAATTGCTGTTTTGGCACACGCCGAGCTCGGCTCAAAATGTCTATTCATAATCCATTCAGTACCTTTTTTTTTCACATAATCACATGTATAAACGTAGCGAGCGTTGAAGTATGTTTACTTTTCAAACAATCGCTTTCATACGTAAACGCCGGTACGCGCACGCGCTTTTAACAGCTCATTCAAGAGATGTAAAGTACAGTGTCAAGAGATATGCAGAGAACTAATCGCGTGCACACATTTGCAGTGACTTTGTTCTCTCTTTTTCGCTCGCGTCGATTTTTAACGCTATTAACTATTACGGCAATTTTTGCATCGTGAAATAAGCGCAACGATCGAAAGCGTTACTCAACAAACAGATCGGAATGAAAGTGCGTGAATCGATAAGGAGATTCTTATACAGACGTGCCATCCAGTAGGGAGAGTCTCGTTTACGTATAGCCGAGTCCGCGCATGGTTTATCTCCCGCGAGGAAAAAAATACGCATATAAGCTTGCGGTCCAATATCGTCTTTCATTCGCGAACTATATTTTTCTATCAGACTGTACTGGCGCGCGCAAACACACACGTCGACGAAGAACGAAGGGGGAAAAAGAGAGACAGCCGTAAAATGTATTATATACCTTAGCGAGAATCTCGAACCGCGGGTACGAGGCGGCTCGCCTTTCCTTGTCGCGAGCATACAGCGCACACATGCACACACACATCAGCGAAACGGATGCGCGACTCTCTTCGGTCGCCTCGTCGTCGTCGTCGTCGTTTGCCACCGCTGTTGTATTGACGTTCCCCTCTTTTCCCCCGCCCCATCCTGGCTCGCTCGTCGTTTTCGCTATATACGCGAAGTGAGCGAGCGAGCGTAAGAAAAAAATAACAGCGTATATAGCGATGAGACTCGCGAGAAAAATAACGCTTCGCTGCTTGTACACGTGCGCTCGCTCAACGACGACATCGCAGCAACGCGCCGAGCACAGCACGAGCGCACAAACACACACACAAGTATATTCGCATACACTCGCACACGTACACAATATAATGTATGCGAACGCGGAGCAGCAGCAGCAGCAGCGAGCTCGAGTTCGTCCGCAAACCAGTCGTTGTGTATGCGTGTATGTGTGTGTGCTTGTATATGTATATTTTGTGAGTGGGCTACTTTTGTCGCGACATCAACGCGTCAGCGTGCGCCGCCGACGCCGAGTCGTCGCGCACAGAGCGAGCGAGCCTTGTTATGTTGATACTTTTCTTTTTTTTCCTTCGTTTATATATACTTGCACACACATAAAGATATGTGCACGTTCACGATGGCGCGTATATGTGTGCGGAAGAGAGAGAGAGAGGAAAAAAAAGAGAGCCGAGCACTCTGGCTGATCGATTTTGGTGAGCGCGAATACAGGGCTTCGCATAGCGCGCGCATATACACAGCACACCTATATACAGAGGCGTTCGCGAAAAAAGAAACGCCGAGGGTGTTATTTCTTATTCTCCTTTTTTTTCCTTTTCTTTCTCTCTCTCTCTCTCTCTCTCTCTCTCTCTCTCTCTCTCTCTCTCTTGCTCTTTCTCTCTTTTTTATTTTCTTATTTTTTTGGACCCACTCGCTCGCTCGCGCAGGCAGTCCGGTTTCGCGCACTGCTAAAGCCGGAGCGCGCGCATGCATTAGCGAATTTTATCCCGCTTACGTTCGTATATGGGAAATTCTCTAGAAATCGGTAAATTTTGATTTTTATTTGAAAATGCAATAATGCTCGCAACAGAATTTCATTATGTAATGATCTAATATCACAAAACATCAGAAATTTTGCACCACTGATGCGCTGATTCTTATGCGCTTGCTCCTAATGTATTAAGACTAATGTTGACGTTGTCAAACGCTAGATAAAAGAGTTAAGAATTGGTTCGAAATAAATGGCAGAAATTATTCGATTCTAGCTGCAACCCCGAACAAATTCTCAGAATTATGATCGAATTTTATAACAGTGTAAACTCCTATCGGTACTAGTGAATATAAAATAATGTAATGGGTCTATTTTATAAAGCGTATGAAAACATTCAAATCCTGCTTCATGCGATCCCTACCCATTTAGTGATAATAAATAGTTCGTCCTTCAAAACGTGAATTATTCTTCATTGGGAGAACTACCCATATGTATATCTGTATTTGTGTATGTATAGGATATAAGCGCGTGTGTGAGTGTATGCGCTATGCAGCCACCGATGTGTAGCCTCGCTCCCGAGTGAAAAAGAGAGACGTGAGGCAGGCTATATACCAAACGTGCACGTAGCAGTACCGAATAGATATATCAACTGCCACTGCATGCGGACCATCGGGTCATTTCTTTCGAGACGCAACTCGGTGTGAAGATTCTTTTTTTGCTTTTCTACTCCCTCTCTATCTCCCACTCTCTTTCTCTCTCCGAACTTGTACATAGGTATAGATGATGAATAAAACCCATCAATCGATGGGCGAAGGCGTCCAAGTCCAACTTGGACTTTGAATTTTCAGACGCGTTTTTGGCGCTGACCGAAAAAGAGGCTTTTTGTTGCGTACTTCTTATACTTTCTACATTCGTTTGTATCAAATAGTTACTTTGAATAACATACTATTGTTCCGCAAGGGTTGATTAAACTTTACATTATTATACGAATGTTCATCGTAGATCCAGCATAAAACAAGCTCTGATTTTTAATCGACGATGTATTATTCAACATTATTTCTTTCCATCATCGATGATTCTTATCAGCCAAATGAATTAAAATACAGATTGAAAAACCACCATTTTTCTGACCTAAACTTTCTTACTAAAACTTTTATATACTTCCGAAGCCGCAATTTACTAACAGCTATTACTTTCTAATGGGCAATTATTTCCTAATATAGCATTATTTTTTGGTCGATCTTAGCCCTATTCACACTTAATAAAAGAGAAAGTTACGATGTTTATGTTTTTTGCATATATAAATTTGTGTCCCTCTTTTTTGTATCCCTCTTTGTGCCTCCAAGAAATCGCGTGCACCTGCTGATGCCAATTGAAAAGTAGGCTGCAATTTTCAAATTGACAGATCGAAAGAGACTTCTAGAAGTGCGATTGAGTTTAATTATTGATAAATACTCCAACATTCCGATTAATAGTCGAATTTATTCAACTTGCAACAATTGTGGAGTTACAATCAGCTCTCACGAGTATTGAGTGTAGTTTATTCTTAATCAAAGAGTAGGCAAATAGCTACTGTAACGATATTATGTTCGCACTTTTTCCTTGCATCTCATTACGTATACGCAGGCGCGCGTAAACGACAATGTAAAATTTCATCCTTTTTACGCGTGTATATAAATTGACGCGTTGATGAATTTTACGTGTCCGAGATGTAACGATTTTGCGAGTATAGCTCGCGTGCGTGCACTCGAATTATTATTATCGTTGTTGTTTTTTGTCGTCGTCGTCGCGTCGTGGTTGTTTTTGCTCGCAGCAGCTATTGTTATTATTATTATCAAGTACACAGCTGCATAAGTAGCAACAGCAACGGAGCGAGGCTTTGTCGCCGCGTATATAACGCTGCGCTGCTCTCGCGCGCGCAAAGCGATGCTAATTAAAGTCTACGCCACTGCGGCCGAGAGCCGAGAGAGAGAAAGAGAGAAAGAGAGAGAAAAGAGAGAGAGAGGGAGAGGGAGCTGTATATATGTATACATATAATGCCTGTATACGATCGCGTTCGCTCGCGCGCACGGTTGCACGCGCGATTTTTTTTATCTCTCCTCTCTTCTTTCTTGCAGCGCGACGTCGAGCGAGCTCAACCGAGCCAGCGAACGACACACACACACACACACACACAGTTTATATCGGAGACTTACTGCCTCTCCTTGGGCTTTTATACACACACACATACACAAAGTCGCACACATTTTATATACATGTATCTACACGTGTACGTGTTATACTATCTTTATCGGCGCGAGACTTTGGTTGCGCAAAATTTTCAACACACAGTCTCCGCGCAAAGCGAGGAAGTAGCCGCGAGTTTCGCGCCACGCGTGCCTCAATAAGTCCGAGCGTACGTGCGTGTTTAAATGTGTGTGTGTTGTGCTGTGCTTGCATGCGTGTAAGTACAGCCATGTATATACATTATATTATACACTCGCGCACGCACTCACACACTGAGCAACGACTTACGTAAAAGCCCCGCAGTCGCGATGCGTCGTATATTCGCGCGGCGGTTCGCATACATTATAAAGCGGAGCTCGTTTTTGTTCTCGTTGGCCGATCGCGAGAGCTCTCGAGTCAAAGGCAAAAGAGTATATAACTCGTATATACTTATACCGAGAGACCAAAAAATACACCTCGACACGGCTCTGTATAAATGTTTCTTGTCGCAACGAATGTGTATCGAGGCTCGCCAAAAAAAAACCGCTTCTCGTAGTATTACTCTTTCGCGAAGCTCGTAAAGAATCAACTTGATAAAATGATGATATTTCGACTGCAAAAGAGCAAGGATTTGTAAACGTAACTGTAATCTTTTATAACTAAATGGTAAGGACCTAAGTCGATGAAGGAAGAAGATGATAATAAGTTTTGACTGCACGAAATTCATGAAGATTTTCACGAGTCTCAGCTTGCAGCGTCTGTATAGCTAGCTTGCAAATATAACGTCGGAGCTTTTTTGGTCAAAATTTATAACGAGAGCGCAGAGTGCGGGGGTCGCAATTCAATATATCGCAGCGCGCAGCTCGCCATTCCATCAGCTTATTATGTGCGCCGGGCGCGCGGCTGCACAGCATGTACTTGGGTGCGCGCGCGAGCACAATGGCCTATGCATCGGTGCACATAGTTCGCATAGCGCCTTGTTCTCCTCACGAGGCGCGTTTTATTAATCTTGCCTCTCTCTCTCCGGGGACACGAGCCAACTCCGTGCAGTCGAGCTTTTACAACGCGCGCGTAAAATCAACGTCGCGTTGCTGCTGCTCCGCGCCGCGGTGCAAACTACGTTTCTGCACGAGCTTCGCTCGCATGCATATATACGCGTCGAAATAAAGGCACGTTTGGGAGCTCGGAGTAAGGAGGAGCTGGGAAAATGAAGTTTCGGAAGATTTCTCGGAGCGTGGACTTTTTTCGGTAGGTTGTGATGTTAAAACACGAGCTGAAGTATCGAACCATACGCTGGTGCTTACGGCTCTTACGGCAGTGTCGGTACCTATAAGGTACAGCCGTTGCGTTCGCAGCATATACAGAGGAACAAAGAGACGCTTTTGGCTCGCAGTGCTCGTAGACAGAGCTTCGTTTCTATCTGTCGCGTAGATATATTCCAAGTCGCGTTCTCCTCTGCCCTCTTCTCTGTGCTCGTAGTCGTCGTCGTCGCAGCCGCCAAAAGTCATCCGCACCTAAAACCACAGAGAGAGAGAGAGAGAGAGAGAGAGAGAGAGAGAGAGAGAGAGAGAGAGGCAACATATATCTCTCGCAGCTATATAGTTATGCAGACGCGGTATAGGACTGCAGCTCGCGACATCATGGGCGTGCATGCGAATCGTGCGCGCGGGGGGAAAGAGGAGGAGGAGAGCGAGACGTCGTCGCAGCTCGCCATCGAGAGGACGTGGCGTCATCCGAGAAACGCGGATAGCTGCCTCTCTCGGCTCTCTGCATATACGAGTGCACGACCGTGTGTCTCTGTATGCCGCGTTCGAACGCTTAAAGAGAGACGAGGAAGATAGCTGGTATGCGAAAGGGCACAAACTAGACCGTGTATAGTGATATAGCTATACGTGTGTGGATACACACACACGCGAAAGCGCGCACTGAGACATGTACGTACTACAGTGCGGCGAATCGCGTCTCTCTCGCTCGCTCGCAGCAGGCGTTGTTGCCGGGGCCGCTTGAGTATTTTCCGATCGCGAATGTTCTCTCTCTCTCTCTCGTTGGCGAGCCAGAGCGCGAGACCGAGTATACGAGCGAGCGAGCGAATAAGAGAGAGAGAGAGAGAGAGAGAGAACGAACGAACGAACGATGCATCGATCGAGGCCGCCACCGCCGCCACCGTATAGCGCGTACAGCATGGCACAGACCGCGTTTATATATATATAGCTATATATATTATATATAGCACGCATACACGTACACATGCACACACTCGCATGTATATATAGCAACCAATGTGCGCCAGCACTACGGCATGTGACGTTGTGTATACCTATATGTGCAGCGTATATACGGCAGCAGCGAGGCTATATACACCGAGTGCGGCTTTTAGCCCTGAGGCACAAACTGCGGACGCGCGCGCGCTTATACTCGCGGACCAGCGAGTAGAGAATGCTTCGATCGATACTTGGACTACCCGAGAGAGATAGAGAGAGAGAGAGAGAGAGAACTGTGTGTGCTCGTGTGTGTTGGTACATAGACACACACCTATACACGTATCTAGTCGAAGGGGAAAAGCCTATGTGCGAGCTGCCATGTATACAACGAAAACTAAGACGAAATTTTCAACAAGTGCGCTAGCGAGATGTGAAAAAAACAACGAATGGCTTGGAAGATCGATCGAGTCCAACTGCAGATTAGTTTGCGATGCCACAGCCTTCGTATAGTAATACTCTACCAGCCAGATGGTCCACCGCCGATTATCACTTTTTGTTTCGTCTAAGTAAAAGATCGCTTTCAAAGATCGCTTTCCATTGAGCGAGCCACGCGTATTTACTGATTTCTCGGATTTTCATCTCCGTTCTCTTGAGATTCTAAGAAAACCGCATGATTCTGCATGATTCGTTCTCGCGCGACGAAATATAATGACTTACGAAATTCAGCACCCACTGTGCGAGCAATTTGAAGATAAAATTTCCATTTTTTCTCCGCATTTCATTTACTTTTCACAAAAATACGATTAGAACCAACGAAAAACGCGAAGCCCCGATGGTACAAGTAGAGTAATTTGAATTGATATGATCTATGCGAAGCCACATCTTATTTTTCTCTTCTGTTGTATACATAAAATAAAATATGCGTATGGTATTTCACGAATTGTATGTATTTATATGTATACATAAGCGCAAACACAATAATGAGCTCAAACGCGCGGCGCTCGCGAATGACTGAGCGAGAGAGAGACAGAGGTGGAATATCTGCCGCGATAAACGTAAATAAAATATTTGTCTGCAACGTTTTCCGAGTATACACATGAATATATATACAGAGAGTCTGCTCTGCTCCTCGCGGAGCCCCGCGACTGCTGACTGCCTGACATATATAACACACACGAATTTCTGAAATAAATAAACCGGTTTTTTGTGTGCTCGTGTGTGCGCGCACGAGGCAACAACGAGAGAAGTCGATTCGCCGGTCTGGCGCGCTACGATGCAATATCGCGCGCAGTAACGCGCTCGAACCAAGAGCAATTGTTCCTGGCGCTTATAATTCCGCCAATCATTGCTCGCGCCCCCGAAAATTAAATCATCTGATTAAAAACGTTTTTCCGCGCGAACGCGAGTGGCAAATTTTTGCGCTCTATAACTACGCGCGCCTCGACGAATGAAAATCGAACGGGCGAAAAAAAGTGCCTCCGCGCATATACAAACACGAGTGAACGAGCAAGCGAGCGAGTCGCGCACGGGTCAGAATCGCGAGTGTATATTTAGACAGAGAGATAATGACGAAAAAACGCGTACGCACACGGCCGAGGCGCGCGATAAAAAAAATACGTGTATCGCCGCGAAAGGAAATCGCTATGGGGCTACGAGTAAAAGTGTATAGCTGCTTGCATTGCTGTTTCATGCCCGCGTAGGAGAAATCGCCGACAGTTTCTCGCGCTATTTATTTATTTTTTTTTCTCCGAGCAGCTCGGCTATTCGAGTAAGCTGACAATTGGAGCCACGAATTTTCAAGCAGTGTTGTCGCGCCGAAAAATTGTATTTTTTCTTTCAGCTCGTACGCTGCGGTCCACGAACGAAGTCGCGTTGGTTCGCTTGCGGCCATACAATGTCGCGCATGCTCAAAATTCCCGCACCATACAATACGTATATCGCTACGAGTCTAGGTCTGCATTGTTGCTATTATATCGTATGGAGCGTAACGGACGGTCGCGAAAATAATAATTGCACGAGCGAGCTCGACGTTGGTATAATATAAGGCGCGAGCTAGCAGCAGAAGCAGCACCTTCTCCTCTTTTTCTTCTGCTCGTTCTTCTTCTTCTTCTTCTTCGGGTTGCCGGCACGCACTGTCCTTCTTCTTCTTCTTGTTCTTTTGTGCGCGACTCGCGTAACGAGGCCAAACGGAACGACTATATGCGTATTGAAGCTCGCAGCTCGCGATTGACACATTGCTCGAGTCGAGTAGTCTTTTGTCGAATGCTTATAGCAGCCACGCGTGCTCGTGCGTAGCCGTGTGTTATTTATCGCCCATGCCGAATGCGAGATGCTGTAAGCGATTACATAAAGAAATCGGCTCGCTCGCGCACCTCGTCCGCCTCTTTCTCTCACTCTGTCTCTGCATGCTTCGAGTTCTCTTGGATGTAAAAATATACGCGTAATCGGGAAATCGAAGATACAGCTGCACGCGCGTATATATTTTGTACCGTCGCGCTTAGGCAAACAGCGTGTGTGTGTGTGTGTGCATCATATTTAAGCGCTGACCGGATGTTGAATCGCGCTCGCACGACTCTTGGACTTCCTGCGTGCGTGCGAGGCGAAAAGACAGAAACAGATAGAGACTGTGGTTCGAAAATGCTGAAAGCACGATTTGCCACTACTCTGCATACGTACGAAGCATCTGCTGCAAGAGGCCCCTTCGCGTTTTTATGTGTACACTCGGCGAGATCAGCGAGTATCGGTTGACTCGACGTGTTTACTGATCGCGACTTTATTATCGCGCATGTGTATCCACATTTCGTCGTATGACTACGAACGAAGATGTCTTTTTCGAACGATTTAAAGAGCTTCCTTATTTGGAGCAAAACTTATCTCAATGCTTGGAACATATGCGCGACAAATCCGCAGCTTTACTTATTTACACGTCTGACCAGAGAGTGCATTCGTCTACTTGGAGTGGAGCGCGCTTACACGAATGCTTGTAGAATTGAATGCACTACGATGCTCTTCGCTCAGCGCATTCAGAGCTCGGATTTTTGCCATCGTGCGGATAGAGACGCGACTTTTTTTCGATCCTTCTGCCTCGTCTCCTCGTCAACGCGCAGACTTTCGTCTCCTCTCGCGATAGCGTCGCGCTCATTCTTTGTCTCGCTCCTCCCCTTCCTCTCCTTCGTTTCTCTTTTAATCCCAATTATCGTGAACGAACGTAGAGGAGCGGAGCAGAGGAGCTCAAGATTTTGCGTGGCAGGAAGCGAGGCATTCGCGTTTGCGTGGGTCTTCGGAGTCGCGAGCGAAAGACAACACAACGAAGAGAAAAAAAAAAACATAATAACGAAGAAAAAAAGTAGCTGGCGTGGCGACTCCGAGTGCGAGTGTGAGCGTATACGCAGGCAGCCCCGCGTGTTTACCGACAATGAAAATCAAACGAGAGGAGCGAAAAAGAAATATAGCGAGTATATAAAAGTCAAGGGAGAATAACGGACCGAATCTCGTATATCTATACGTAAGATATAAATTTGCTAACGGATGGCACCTTATACATGCGTAATGTAGCGCGTGTGTGCGTCGCGCGAGCAAGAAGGCGAGACTGGACTAAATATACACATGCACGAGTACGGAGTATGCTTACAAAAGCTTACGAATGCGTGCGCGTATAAAGAAAGAGAGAAGGTAAAGAGATCGGAGCTCGCTGTATATACGTGTGTCTCATTTAGCGCGGAGCGCGAATTTATCCCGAGCGAATTTCGCCGGACGGAACTAATAACAAAGGAAACCACTGAGCGAGAGAGAGAAGATCCTGACATTTTCTTAGACTCGAGTCTTATAAGCACGGCGCACGAGTAGCAGCAGCAGCAATGGTAGTCGCTTTCTTACATCCCCCTCCGAGCTTCAAATATACCCGTATATATATATGACTCTTACTCGTCTTGCTTGGCTTGCTGCGCTATACGTAACTGCTCCCTCTTTCTCTCTCTCTCTCTCTCTCTCGCTCTCCCTGTCACAATCATTTTTTTCGCTGTGTTTTTTTTTCCAACGCACTTCTTTCGAGAACGAGACGTTTTTTTTTGCTCCGCTCGCGCGTCGTGTGCGCGACTACGTATAATATCGAAACGAGCGAACGAGAGACGAAAGAGGGAGAGAGAAGGAGAGAGCGAGAGAGAGAGACGATACGGTCATTTCGCGGCTCGAGACTCTTTTTGTACGCGCAGCGGAAAGAGCTTGATGGATATACGAAACTTGTGCCGAGCGCACGTACGGTACGGTTTTAGGGAGGACTAGAACGGCCGCCGCCGCCGCCTCGCTAATATACGAGAGATTTCACGTGCTCGAGGCACGTGGGATGAATGATCGCTTCGTCGTTAATGCGTTTAGGCCGCTCGCTCGCTCGCGCTCTCCCAGCTCTATATACTAAGCGGCTTTTTTGCTTCTTGCCGCGCGCCGCGTTGCCTTCGTTTTATACTACTCATTTCACATGCTTACGCCGGCTATATGTATATACGAGGCGCGGAAACCTATAGTCGCTTTGCATGAAAAAGTTGCTTTGAAGAAAAGTCTGATCGTTGGAGATAGCCTTTCGATGAAACTGTCTCGAGTGTAGCAAAAATGTCGACCGGCTGGCCGCGCGTTGCTACCTTTCTCGCGTGCGTTTGGCGTCGAACATTCTCTTGTATACATAATGTATTTACACAAAGCTCGGACGTCGATTCGATAAGATATACGTACATAGGCGTCATCTGCAAGTCATTTGTGTGCAGCGCAGCAGTCGAATGAACGAAACGTGGAAAAACAAAGATGTATTCCGCTGCGGCAAATCTCCCATGCGGCTGCTGCGGCAGCGAATCGATCGATCAACATCTCACGCTTTACCTACGTGGGTCCTCGCGATAAATCATCGAAAAATAAGCAGATTAGTGCACGGAGACTAGGCTGAATCGAGGCCACTAGTCGCTGCTGCTGCTGCTGCCTTCATTCCAGTATGAGTCGAGGCTTCTATATCTCCCTCTAGTGTCTCCAGGGATGCGATAATTAGCCGGCGATTCCGCCAAGTTGCTCGTCGTCGTCGCACGCTTACGCCTCGGCAGCGTCTCTCTCGTTGATACGCGTCTTTGGCTTCGTTGGCGCGAGAGCGTGATATACGCGTGCGATGCAGAAAATCGCGAGCCGTCGACGAGAGAGGCGAGTTTGTCCGTTGGAGCGTGAAATTATTGGAAGCGAGAGCGACATCATATCGTCGCGTTGGTCGCTCCTTTTCCGACCGATCGCTCGTTTCAGCTCGACATGTATACGATGTCCCGCATACGATGATGATGATGATGTTGTTGCTGCTGCTGCTGCTGCTGCTGCTGCTGCCGCTGCTATCGATATGTACACTCGCGTCGCGCGCGTTTATAAATAAGCGCAAACTGTATAGCAGTAAGTATGGCAAGTCTCGTTGGCTCTCTCGCGTTGACGCATGAAAGTCGCGGCACGAAGAAAAAAAGTCGCGATCGACTGCCTCTCGGCGCTAAAACCGGCATCGAACGATCTCGTGTGGTTTTTCCCCATTCGCATATGAAGCGCGTCGCACAAGTAGGAGTAGATATACACTACGCATACATGTATGCACACGAATATCGCACACATACGTACGTGCTCGAATCCGCGATATTCGCTTGCAGCTGCTATCATTAGTGGTGGTCGAGAGCTTGCGGAGAGAGAGAGAGAGAGAAAGATGAAAAGAGAAAGAGTCGGAGCGGATCAGCTGCAAAACGAGAAAAACATAGATTCGATTGAATTTCATCTGGCGCTATTGCAGATCACGGCGTTGGCGGCCGCTGGCTCTGTACAGCCGACTCCGCCATGCCAGTGCGTATTGAATGTACACATAAAAATCGTCGAAACGAAATAGAGTGCAATGCGTACTCTCGACTACATTTCGGCCGTGCCTACTCTCTGTACTCGCGCTCTATATACATGCTATCGGTCAAACTCTCTGATGCGTTTGCTGTAGTTTCGTGTGCATGTGCGCGAATGAATGTGTGTGTGTGTGTGTGTGTATGTCAGTTCGAGTCGCAAACTCCAAAGGCCAGCAGGTATGCATACACACACACACGCGCGCGCGCGTAGAGAGGAACATAAATGCAAGCACGTATATACATACGCTTGCACGCACACTAGCTCCGAGTGTATACAAAAACACGTTGGGAGAGAGACAGAGAGAAGCGAAGCGAGCACTTTCGGCGCCTCAGACGAGTAGCGTATAGCTATATATGTTCCGTACACTCTCGCTCGCTCACGCGATGAGCAAGTAAGCAAGAGCGAACGAGAGAGAGAGAGAGAGAGAGAGCAATATAGTTATATTGCGAGGAAGTCTCGCTAGCTGCTACAGAGAGAGAGAGAACAGCGCACACACTCACACAGGCTCGCATCGTTCGCGTCGTTCGCGAGCTAAAGCTATATAGAGCGAACGCGCATAGTCGCCGTCCCCTCGCTCGGAGTGAGAGAGAGAGAGAGAGAGAGAGAGAGAGAGAGAAGCGAGAGAAGCGAGGCAGGCAGGCAGGCTGGCAGGCAGAGCAGAGCTGCTCGGCGTGTGACGCTCAAATTACCTCCTCCTTCGCTCCCCCGCGTCCCTCGTACTACCCGCCTCGCTCTATGTACACCCGACTACGACGACGTCGACTTGCCGAGGGAAAGAGCGAGAGAGAGAGAGAGAGAGAGTATAGAGCTGAAACGCGGCCAGACGAGCAAAGCACAGGTCACCGTCGTCGTCGTCGTCGTCGTCGTCGTCTGCCGGCGGCGGCAGCGACGCTCGTTGCCGCGAGAATATATGAGCTTGGAGGGCGAAGATTGTGCGCTGCTCTACGACTATACCGTCGTACTCGCCCGACCTTTCCCCTGTCCCCTCTTGCGTTTGGCCTCGCCACTGCTAGTCTCAGCAGCAGCAGCAGCAGCAGCAGCCACGGCACCCACCCTCTTTGTTATTAGTCCGGCAGTAGCGCGCCAGCGTAGCACCCTAAATTCACTCGCGAGAGAGCTGAGAGAGAGAGAGAGAGAGAAACGGACAAAATTTCAAGGGAAGCCCAGTGCTCGCGCTCAAGCTATATACCACCCGTATATAACGTACCGTATACCTATATAGGCAAAGTAAGAGAGAGAGAAAGAGAAAAAGGGGAGGAGAACGACGACGACGGCGACGGGAAATAAGGGCGAGTATTCTCGCCCGCCGCCCCGAGTAATTCTCGAGAGCTAGCACGCAGGGGCTACTACTACTCCTATATACCTTCTTCTTCTGCCGCTGCCGCCTGCCGCTGCTGCTGCTTCTTCTTCTTAGTGCTTCTTCCTCTTCTTCCTCTCTCTCTCTCTCTCTCTCTCACTCGCTCGCCTTCTCTATACTCTGCTCGCTTCTGTCTCTCTCCCTCGCGCTCTCGCCTAGACTTTTCCTCGTTCTTTTTCTGCCCCGTCGACGTACACAGCAGTTCCCGTCCCCGTCGACGTCGTCGTCGTCGTCGTTGCTACTTCCATCGTCTTTTTACTTATTTGCGCTCACTCGCGCGCGCGAGAACGAACGGACGCCTTTTCTTGCCTCTCGCTTTTTTCTCTCTCTCTCTTTTTCGTTTTCTTTTTTTTTCTTCTTTTTTTATTAGCGAACGCTGCTGGCCATACCTTTTTTTCCCTTCGCTCTCTTTCTCTCTCTCTCTCTCTCGCTCTTGGACGCGACTCGCTGCTCGCTGCAAGAAGAGAAAGCTCTTTTTGTTCGTTTTTTCCACCACCGACACTGCTGCTACTGCTCCATCTCGTTTCTTTCTCTCTAAACTCTTCTTTTTTTTGCGCCGAACGAGTACCTACATAGATATATACCTACGGAAGAAAAAAGGGGGTAGTAGTTTAATTTGGATCGAGAGATACTCTGATATATATACGTGTATATAAAGGTGCGGGGGAGTTGGTATGTACACTGGACTGCAGGTGTCGATGCGGATGAGAGGAAGCTAGGATGGATTCCTTTTATACGTTTCTACTGTATAAGAAACACGAGGACGAGCCTAGCCGCGTATAAAAATGTAACTGATTCCGGGGGGACAGTAGTGGAATCGTTGCCTCTCCAGCTTTCCAGCTCAGGCCATTGTATTTATACAAGGGTTGGCGCTATACTGAAGAGAGATTATTAAATTCATTCGGTCGGAGTTAGCCCTAAGGCTTATTCAATTTTCATCGACTTGATACTCGGTCTAGTAGGCAAGTTTCGAGCTGCAAAGTTGCGCGAAAGCTTAGCGATAATTAGATCTGAATTGAGCATCTCCTGTGAAAGTGAGAGAGAGAGAGAGAGAGAGAGAGAGCAAATTATTCGTTTATACTCGAGCGACGATTATGCTTTGGCTCTTCGCCGCTGATTAATTGAACTTTGAATCTCTGATAAATCGAGCACGGACACCCGGACCCATTATACACTGTATTCTCTCTCTCTTTCTCTGCAGTGCGTGAGTCGCGTATACGAATTACGAACTTGCACGCGATTCAACTGCCACTCTAGCGAGAGAGAATATCGGCGCGATACCTGCGCGCGTGTGTGTATACTAGGCAAATCTAATCGATATGTATATATTTACATACGTATAGCGATGACGCTTACGTAATAGTCGACGTTGTATATCATGTAACGAGTTTTCACTCAGCTACAGCGAATCTAGTTTCAAGTTCAAATTTGTTTTCTGTCACGCTTACGTATATCCAAATGCGTACTAACCATTATTGATAGTTGCTACAACGCACGTAAAATCAACTCAAATACGTTGGCCAATAATATTTATCTGCTTTTTACGCAGCTCTGTTCGCGATTAAAACTCACATCGTACCCGGATAGGTAGTTTTTCATTGGATAATCCAGGTACAGTATTTTAAAAGGAAAAAAAGAAATTTGGGTTTTACGTCGAGACTTCGAAAAGGGCTTGGCGAGCTCGAAAAAATTCCTCGCTAACGGCAGATGGGATGCGTGAAAAATGCGCTTGTTGTGGTACGAAAAAAAAAGAAACTCTCCCTCTGTCTTGCCTCGGTAGCGATTAAAATTGGCGGTATTCGCCGCTTCGCGTATGTGCATATATAACGAAAGTCGTCGTCGCGTCTCTTGGCTTTTGTGTTCGTTATACTTATGTACGTATGCACGTGCGTGTGTAGCTACTGTACGTATGTATGCGCTCGTGCTTTGCGATGATATGACTTTTCGCGTCGTTGTGTAGGTATACGGATAGCCAGAAAGAAGAGAAAAAAGTCACGGCTTTGTGTGTATCGACGTCGTCGTGAGCTTTGTCAGCTGTATGGAAAAAATATCGTTGAATGAGCGAGAGGAAGAGAGAGAGCAAAAGCTAGAGAAAAAAAGCCACTTGTCATTGTGCTCGGACTATGATGTTCGCGATGCGTTTTGACTTTTCAGGACTGGACTCGAGGTCAATACAGATTCGGGCAAAAGTAAAAAGAGAGAAAAATTGAGTTAGCCGCAAAGTATCGCTCAACGTAAATAAACCCGAAAGTTTCGATTCTGCTAGTCCAATTACAAGCTTAACCAGCGGAAAAAGTTCCATCTTTAGAAAAAGGAATTTTTTGTCTGTGCGTGTACAACGAGCAAAGGGGCGAATTTGAAGATGTTTATAAGATGTTTTTACGAAGGAGTTTCTACGATTTAGGTACGAAGCGTAACGAAGCATCCTTTAAATATGACAATTGAAAAATGATCGAGACAGTTCAACCCATCTTTTTGGCTTGTCGACGAGTGCAGCCGTGGATCTACATCCATTATAATAGTTTTTTTTTTATCCACTGTAGATACGCAGGCGCTCGTGAGCAGCTTGCCTGGCCCTTTAAAAATGCCCATGCGTATGGTAAGCGATACAATAATGAGCTAGGATATTACTCAGTGGTACTCGTGAGCTAAAACCCTCATTGAAGCAAGCCCCGTTGGCCACACGCACACGTACTCGTAAAAAAAGGGTATCCATCTTGCCGGGTCCGTAATATCTAACTCAACAGACGCGAGAGCGCATACACGCGTAGAATTTCAAAGTACGATGGCGACGCTGGCTTAACAGCAGCAGCAACCTTCGTCATCCTCGTGCGCTAGTCCTCTCAAGTCATAATGAGGAGGAGCGCGCGCGCGAGGGAAGCGAGTCTCTCTCTCGGCTCTTTATCGTTTGCTCGGGTCACATGCCGTATATACACACGCGAGCTCGAGCGAGGCAAGAGACACAAAAAAAGGCCTCGAGCCCACCTAAAAAAGACGACGAAGCGAGCGAGAGTATTCGAGAGAGAGAGAGAGAGGAAAATATCTAGCGACGAGTTTTTGCCGCGAGCTGCCATGTAAAACGAGCCGCTCGTACGTACACACGCGAGCGCCTGGCTAGATATATATTCGAGCTGCGTCGTACAAAAGAGCTCTGGATTTTCGGCGCGGAATATTGTGAACGCGAACGAGAAAGAGAGAGAGAGGGAGGCCACCATCGCAGCTTTTCCTTCCTTTTATTTCGCAGCTTGCTTGGCTTTCTTCGCGTTTGTATATCTATATGGAGCTAGAACGCCAGATAGCTATATGCTCGCCAGAGCGAGAGAGACAGAAGGAATATTACGATGACACGCGAGCGCGCGCGCGCTGAAAGGGAGGATATAGAGCGCAGATGAATTGGGCACGCTGTTCGCGCGACATATCGCAGAAATGAGTCATCGATTTCGAGTGCTAAGAATCTCGGGGCAAAATTTCGAAATTCATCGCGCGACGCGTACAGTAGCGGAGTACCTGCAATTCACGATTTCTCTCACGGCCGCGATTATTTCCAAAGTTTCCGAAGCTTTAATCGCTCGCGCTCGATTGTGTAATTGTCGGTGCTCGCGCGCGCGAGTTATCGAGTTTCCAGTTAACAGCTTTACTCTTCGGCAGCGTAGCGCGCACGGGGGCCACTTATGAGCCATTGTGTGTGTGTATGTGCGTTCGTACCGACGAGCTCAAGTCGCGCGAGGCAGTTACAAGTATAAACACGTAACACGGGACACACAAACTCGCAAAACGGAAAGTAACAATGGAGCGCCCCGTGCGAGACCGAGAGCTGGCCTATTAGAGCGAATATGTGTGCATGTGTGTGCGCTATTGCGATACGCACTCGACGCCCAGCCTGACCATGGCAGCAGGTACACGCCGCGCACCTATGTTTTGCACGAGTTAAAAAGCCACTGCTACTTCGGTTGATTTTCATGCGACTTGTTCTATCCCACGTAGCTATCTCATCGCGATACCAGTAAGTGCGACTTATGCATCGGAAAAGGGGGCATAAATGTGAACTTTGCACAGTGCTATAAAATGTTGTACGATACTCGTGCCATGGGGACACTTTTCGGCCCATGTATTAGGACCCTCGCTGCGCTCGGGCCCTAAACTACGCCGTGCCACTAGTATCGTAAAGTACTATTTTGTTACTGGCTCGATAATGGCAACTGATATTGGGTCAGTACTGGCATAATACTGGCTGCCAGTACCGATTTACTGTTATCATTCCAGATCCCAGACAGAACTGATTTACTGTTATCATTCCAGTATCCAGCTAGTACTGGGCCAAGATGAAAAAAAATCAGTACTGACAACTAGTATTGTGCCAGTATCGGCCCGTAATAATCGTACTGACGCTGCTTACATGGGATCCTACGCTCAATTGTCTGGTTATTTTTACAATTTAACTCAAATAAGAACCCTTGGCGCCGTTTAATGCAATTTATCACGCACCTAAGTATACACGCGCTGATTTAAAGTCTCTCGGCACAGCTGACAAATTTCTGCGCGACATATGCGAATGGGAATCGGTCGATTACATTGTGATTATAGCTGGTCAATACTGATCGCAGTCGAGGTCCACGACCACACACAGCTCCTATATTTCAGCCTCTCTTTTGTAGAGCTCGTATTATTATATACGCAGCTGAAATCGCACATATCTTACTGCTCTGGAGCGAGGACTGTCGTGATGTCGCTCGATTTTTGATTCGCGCCTGCAGATTAAAACCTTAAAGCGCGTTAAAGACGAATACTTTGTGTGCGTTGGCAGAAGGTATATAGGTGCGTAATTCGTGGAAGTCGACGCTTCGACAATCCGTGACTCCTCGAGCTGTAAATGCGTCGCCGCCTCTATTTGAGAAAAGCCGCTGAAAAATCAGAGTAGCAGTGCGGAGACGACAATGGTCGAGGCAGAGAAATAAAATGCCCGACGACGAGAGATCGCGCGCGCGCTAAAAGCCGAACTGGGCGCGGCTCTTTAGATTTATTGTTACGTTTGCGGTGCGCGCAGTTTAGTTGCGGACGTACAAAAAAATGCAATTGACCTTTTATTAAAGGGCGAGCGGATTTTCTCTTTGCTCTCCCTCGACGTAGTCGAATGTAAGCGACTTTATACGGAGTGTGTCACCACCGGCGGTAGAGAGTACGCGGGCGGGCCTCGGTGACTTTAAATAACTCCGAAATCCATATTATGTATCTTTATGCGCGTAAATGATGGATCGATATGCCTTACGCGCGCGCGCGGCAACATTATTGTGTATTAGCGGAGTGAATGAGGCATGAATCTTTTAAAGACCGTCCGCGCCTACGTGCAAAGTGAATCACGAAGGGGGAGGGAAAAACGTCAAATCCGCGTCGATTAATCCTTTCTCCCAGAAGTCATCGCAATTCATTTATATCTCATAGCATATCCGCCACGCTTTCGTGGCAAGTCACGTCGCTGTGCAAGAATTTTTCCAGCTAAAGTATATTTCGTGCAAACACATACACAAAGTGTCGAACTTTCTCTCTCTCTCTCTTCCTCTCGTTCTCTCTCTTCGCTTCGTAGGGCCAATCTACATGCAAAATTATGCATATACTGCAGAGAGAGCAAGAGGAGCACTGGCGATGGCAACAGGAAAGCGAGCTGCTCTCTGGGCATATATACTAGCAACAGCAGCAGCAGCCGCCTGCGACGTTATCTCGCTCGCGCGCGCCTGCGACCTCGTTGTATGCAAGCCGCGTCGTCCGTGCTTTCTCTCCCTCGCTTAGCTCCTCGTGTGTGTAGTCTACCTATACATGTGTATAAATATATACATTCATATTTGCGCCTAGCTGCCACCAGGCACTATATATAGACATACACACACGCGCGCGTATATAATGCCAGAGCCAACACCTTAGCCTTTCCTGCTGTCGCTGCTGCCGCCACCGCCGTCGTCGTTGCTATTCTATACCGAAGGGTGTATCCAGCTCTCTAGCTTCAGCTCCATCTCTCTCTCTCTCTCTCTCTCTTTCTCACTCATATTGGGGCGGAAAGCGCACGTGTATATATAGGAGCGAGGGACGACGACATGACGCGCCTCAATCTCGCAACTAAGGCGCGCAAGTGTGCCTGGACGCAGGCAAGTGTACGAAGCGACGAGAGGAAAAAAAAGCGATAGTATGGTATAGTATAGCTGCCGCCGCCGTTGCCGCCGCCCGAAGGAAGAAAATCGAGAAGGTTTACGCTGCGTAAAAAGGAACGACTCCGAGCTTTTCGTCGATTTCTTTTTTCTTTTATCCCCCTTCCGCGTCGCTATATGTACGCGCCGTAGAGTCGGATCGTGCAGCCGCCTCGCGTTCTCCGAGTCTCCGACGACGACGAC
This sequence comes from Trichogramma pretiosum, assembly GCF_000599845.2. NCBI lineage: Eukaryota > Metazoa > Arthropoda > Insecta > Hymenoptera > Trichogrammatidae > Trichogramma > Trichogramma pretiosum. The sequence continues at coordinate 795,360 of NW_019640833.1, read as the reverse complement.
TATATGACATTGACGGGGTGGGGTCCGAGAAATCGCTCGAATAACGCGCCCGATGATTAAAGAACGATAACTCGATGTTTTTTCCTCATTTTCTCCAGCGACGAGGCGTGCAAGCTCCTTGTTTGCAGCGCCACGAGATCACGATCGTGCTGCGATTTTATTTTTTTAGCTCTCTCTCTCTCTCTCTCTCTCTCTCCTCGGAGAAAATATTAAAAAATTGAATTTTCAACACTCTTAGCGCCGACTATTTCAATATCGCCGATCCGCCACGGCCAGAAGTGGAAGATAGCGCTGAAATTTGGTAATTGATCGCTTTTGCGTGCACGTGTACATTATATAGACGCGGAGTATATACGTGTATGGAACAGGGCTGCTTGCTCCGACGGTTTATAATGAGATGTTATCCGTGCTCTGAAATCAGCGACTCTATTATATGCAGCGAACGATGACTTTGCGGGGACCGTGTACCTGTCCTTCGGAGAGTAAAGGCGAGAGAGAGAGAGAAGGTACGGGCAAATTGAATGAGCTATATACGAAGAGCCGAGGCAGAGAGTCAATACGGCCATTTCCAGTCTGCGGACAGGAGAGAAAGAAAAACTTGAAAAAGGTAATTACTAGTGGGGGGGGGCTTTCACTCGCATTAATGGATACTACTGGGCGTTTATCATCCGAAAGCTCAGTAATGCGGGGCGCGCGCGCGCAAGGATTATTATTAAGGATTACACGCTAGAATTGATTAGGTACAAAGTGCTCGCGATCGTTCAAACTGGGAAAAATGAAGAATCGACTCGCACGAGCGCGTTGAGAGTACGCACAGTATGCATAGTAGGATATAGCGATCGTATATATACGTGGGATGGATGGCGGGCGAGAATTTACAGTGCGTGAATTTCAAATAGCCTCTCCGCGACTCGGTCGACTCTGCCGCGCGAACTCGGTGGCTGCTTTCTTGCTTCCTATATACAAGCCGCTGGCAAAGGACACCGCATTACATTATATTTCTGTGATAAATAGGCAGTCATTTTCAGACGCTGTTTGCGGCTAAGTTCTATTTTGCAATTCTCGCTCGTGTGAGCAGCCCGCTCGCACACACATGTATATATGCGCGCGTAGAATAACAGCCGAGGCTTGGGCTATATATTTATACGCGAGAGACGAGCAAGCGAGAGAGCGAGAAAAAAAGAGCGCAAGAATAGGATCGATACATAAAAGACGACGACACGGTGTATATGTGTGTGTGCCGCACAGGCTGCGGTGGTTGGCGGTGCGATCAACGGTTTTTTTTCGGAGCGAGAGTCGCGCAACAACGATGGCATATTAATAACAACAACAGCAACAAAAAAGGAGGGAAAAGAATAAAGAAACACAACGTCCATCTCGCAGGCACGGCTGGATGCGCGGCGTTGTCGCGAGCGAGCGAGCGCGCGAAGAAATCCACGTAATCGGAACGTCAAATCGGGCAATTTTTCATCCGCTGCCCTTGACGTTGTTTACGCGCGAGGCAGCCACGCGCTATCCAGTATCCCCCGCATTGAAGCCAACTGCGTATACGATACTTTGTACTGTGTACGTAGACGGGGGCCGGGTTTTTTGGCCGTAATACTCGGACTGGGGTTACGCGAGTACTGCTCGACTACTCGTTGTTACGTAGAATTCGTGCTCGTCGGGGCAGGACGAGGTGTAACGCGCGGGATAAATAGTAATATATATAAAGGAGAAAGAAAAAGTCGAGGCACAAATTCCAAAGTTACAAGGGTGAAAATGGCTATATGCGCGGAGCTTTATCAGCGCGTATCGTGTCAGCCGGTATCCGAACTGCGCGTGCATAAATGCGCGGCGGCCGCATCGGCTGCATCCCCTACGTGCACCTATATAGCCAACGAGCCATTAGCTGCTCTGCTCTTCTGTCTCTCTTTCTCTGCGTTCGGACAGTGCACAATGCGTAGCTACGTATATATAAGGCATATACGTGTATACGAGGCACGCAACCATCGCGCGCATACACACACACACACACATTAACGCAGAACTTCGGGCTCGACACAGCCACACGCACGCACACACGTACAGCGGCATAGAAAGCGAGCGTTATGCATATACCTCTACCTATTGCGGAAAGGCTGTGCGCGCTGATGGCGATAAATTCACGCGCGCGCGCGCCTCGCTCTTTTGTGCTCCGATATATATAGCTACGTATAAACTTATATGTATACGTGTGTAAAGCACTATATATACGGCTACTTGTGCGTGTGTAGAGAGGTATAATACAAGCGCGTGCCTGCGTCCGTTTTTTTTAACTTTTATCCTTTTTCTTGCCTCGCTCCGAGTCGCGCGCGCGCTTATTTTTTCTCCGGCTTCTTAGTGGCCTCGTTTTTCCCTTCGCGCGCGTGTGTTTATATATACGTATATGTATGCGCGTGCTCCTGCGTGCGGATAGCACGTATAGTCCGGGAGCGCGAATTTCTTTTTGGGCGCGCACGCGAGGGGAATGGAGGAGCCGAGCGAGAGAGACAGAGAGAGCGAATAAGAGGGAGGGAGAGAGAGAGAAAATAACGCGCGTCCGGAGGATCGACTCGGGCTTATATCATGGCAAGTTGCGCGCGTGATGTCGCGCGTCGCACGCAAGATCTGCCCTCGAGCCTCGCTTTTGCCGCGTTCGCTCGTGAGCCGTGTGCTGCTCTCTGCAGGCTCGTCGTCTCTCCTTCTATATAATATACCCTCGGCTGCTCCGCGTATCCTATATAGCAATATCATGCCACAAGTCAGCTCGACTCTTCTTTTATCATGATTATTATCATCGTCGTCGTCGTCCAGCTGCCGCTGCTGCGTGTATATACCATACAATAAATATATATATTTTCTCGCTGAAAATGAGAACGACTGCTGCTGCTATGCGCGTCACTGGACGGCTGAAAGGCAAGGGAACGCGAGCACGGACAGCGAAATTAGAGCTGGAAAAGGAGACGGTGGCGGCGGCGGCTCGCATAGCAGTTTCACGGCGGAGCGTCGCGAGTGCAAAGCCGAGTGCGTGATAGAATTCGATAAACGCAGCGGAGCTGTGCCGTTGCGTTCGCGTATCTGCACGTAGACCATCGTCGAGAGTCGTTTCGATTTTCGGTCCTCGAGCTGCCGATGTGCAGCCCTAGAGGCGGTGGCTGGCGGCCTACACTACTGCTAGCTGCAAAAGCTCGCAACCGACACAAAGAGACGCCAAAATGTGTACATATAATATCTTACGGGGGTCGCCCGCGTAAATTACGCTAAAGCTCGAGCTGCGGAGTTTTCGTCAGTCGGCCGGGGGGGAGAGTATTTAATGGAATCGCCATTAAATACTTCCCAATTTGCCCGCGCCTGCCATTATGACAATCGAGTTTCGATGAGTTTTTCGCGTTTCCTCGCTCTCTCCCGCACCCGCCCACGGTGATGGTGTATACGGCGGCGTACACGCGCGCCTACCTCGCTCGTAGCCCCGAATAATAACAATAATTATTGCGCGCGAGCGATCCACGTAAAATATATCCGCGCACGGCTGCTATAGAGTATATACCTACGGCACGTACATATATACGCACGCATACATGCTACAAAGCATGAATTTCCAATTAAATTCTTTTATAATTGAAACAAAAACGGGCAATTCTCGCTCCCGCGAGCTCGTGAAAACCTATACGCATCTATATACTACCTCGCGCTGGCTCGTGCACCACTATATATACCCTACGTAGATATATATATTTTCCACACGTTCATCGTAACAGGAGAGTTAATTAACAAAATTCCGCTAACAAAACATCGAAAATTACGCCCATGCGCGCACACACACACACACCCGTCGAGCTATATGGGTGTATAGTATACGCTGCGATACATAAATGTGCAGTTGGCTCTCTTTCTCTTCGGAGCGAGATAGAAGTCGGCTTCGCGCTATACTGCAGACACGTACGCGCGTTAGAGTGCTTGCCGTGCGCATATATATACACGCACACAGACTTGCAGCACGACTGCACCCCGCTGCGAATCGCGCGCGAAATATATTTTCGCGTCGTGCCGAGAGCGTAGAGAGAGATATAGGGGAGAGAGGGAGAAAATAAAAGTATACGCACATATACATGCGCTTCTCTATAGGCAGCCGAGAGCCTGTAGCCCCGTGTGCGCCCCTGTCTTTTAAAATGACACGTTACAGCCTAATTGCCGATATATATATGTGTGTGTATGTGGGGCCGCGTATGCCTGTATATGTGCACGAGCGAGCGGCGGCGGCGGCAGCATCAGCAATGAAAATTCGCGAGCGCTGCTGCTGCAGGCTGACCAAAAGCGCGCGGCGCGTCCTGCACGTTCGCAGCTTGCTAATGAATTCGCTGCGGGTATTCGCGAAATGCCGCTGCAAGCCTCGTTGTTTATTCACTCGAGTGCTGCTGCTGCCTCGTCGTCTCGTTGCCTCTCTCGCTTTACTCTTTGTAGCCTATACGTGCAGAGGCAGGCGCGTATTTTTTTCTTTTTTTTTTTTTTTTTTTNTTTTTTTTTTTTTTTTTTTTTTTTTTTTTTTTTTTTTTTACTTCTATATACTCGCGAGCTCGATGCAGCTGCTGCTGCGCTTGAAAAATAAATCGAACTCGAGCGAGGAGCTCTATACGTATACGTATATATAAACGCGCCAACGCGGGTTGGGAAAATTGCCTCGAAATTTACGAGAGTTTGAAAATGGTCGAGCAAACGCGGCTGCGAGCGAGCGAACGCAAGCTTATAAGCTGGAATCGCGAGAAAAGAAATCGGGGCGAACTATGCCTGCTGCTGCTGCACTGCTATATACTTTTTCGAGAGCAAACTCGCTTAAGTACACACACGCGCTCGCAGACTCACGTATTATATAGATATAATACGGATCCGCACGACTAGAGACGAGAGAACGACTCAAGGTTTGGACAAACTGCCTCTCGCGAGCGAATCCAAAGCTAGCTTCTACGGCGACGCCGCCGGAATATAAGTATAATATGTATAAACGTGCCTCGACGCGCGAATTCCCGCGAGCTGGTCGTCGCATAGTCGTCACGCCACAGCAGGCCATCAGCCAGCCAGCCACGTCTTTTTCTCTCTCTCTCTCTCTCTCGGTCTTTTTCGCTCTCGGCTCACGCGCGCACACGCCTAGCGAGCGAGAAATTTCCGGAGGATAAAATCGTCGGGCAAACATACGCGCGCGTATAGAGCCAGCAGCGAAGCAGTAAGAGAGAGAGAGAGAGAGAGTACAAAAGCGCTCGCGGAAGCGTACAAGAGGGGCCGCCGCCGCCGCCGCCACCACTGCGCCGAGCTCACGAGAAATTACGCCGAGGCGAGGAAGAAAAAAGGAACGAAGAGAAGTAACGGCCGCCGTCCCCGCGATAATAACGAACGCTGCCGTCGCCGCTGCCGCCGCCGCCTCACTTTCGTGGTCTCTATAGTCTTCGTCGTCGTCGTGCGCCAGTAAGCTGAACACGCAAAAGAGACTCGAGAGGCGAGCTCGCGCGAGAACTCTATATTTTATTATATATATCTATATAGAGATAAACTCGAGTCTCGAGGCTTGGCGGCCGAGGGTAGAGGAGACAGCGAGACGCGATATTAATAATGCTCGGCCGAATATCGCGAGACAGCGGCAGCAGCAGCATTAGCAGCAGCAGCAACGAGAAGTCGCTGGCTCGCTGATTCCACTCCGCCTGATGCTCCGATATGCCCGCTTATATATACGTGTATATAATCCGAAGCGAGAGATGTATACCTTCGACGGATTTCGCGGAGAGATATAGATGCAACAGAATGAGAGAGAGAACGAGCTCGATCTTTTTGGCATGAGTTTTTAATGAGGTTCCTCCTCGTCTTTGGCGTTGCTGCGTTCGCGATGAATATCGCGCTTTTTAGACTTTTCATTTGCAGCCAAAGGATAAAGAAAACTAACATCAAACAGTCTCATTGTTTCTTAATGCACTTGCTGGGGATATATCGATTCTATTTCTACTTGTTCTAATGCACGAGTCAACAATGGTTTTAAAGCTCGAAGCGTCAAAGTCCTCGACGAGATCAACCACTGACTTTGGAGCCTCTGGGCGTCCAGTCGGTCGTTTTGTTAGGCGCAGTACACGTAGGATAATTGTGCGCGACAATTATGATACTCGAGTCCCGAAAGTAATCGTCACGCTTGGCCGAGTCGCTCGAGCTTCGCAGGGCCATGTGGGTGGGGTGGCGTTGCTGCTGCAACAACGACGACGACGCTGCTGAAACGAGACAAAAAAACAGTTCAACGACCCACTCGAAGTGCATACTCGAGAGTAGCGAGCGCGCACACCTTTACACGTGCGCAGCAGCTCGTACACATACATAGTCTCGCAAACACATACACGCGTATGTACAGCCAGGGCGAATATATGTGCGAGGCAAGTGAGAGAGAGAAGCTTTTGCGCGCGCGAGGTATATAGCTGCCGCCGCTGCTGCTACCGGTGCCCGCGTTCTCATTTAATTCGCACGACAAAGGCTATATATTCCGTTGGAGTGGCGTCGGCAGCAGCAGCAGCAGCAGCAGCAGCGGCGACCGCGCAGGCAGCTTTCACCCACGCAATGACTGCAGCAACGCTGCTACTGCTACTGCTGCTGCTAGCTACTACCGTCTTTGTGTGCGCGAATGTATACGTGCGCTGTACTGGAGTATACGCAGCTACGCGCGGAGGCAACCGTTATCCACGCGCGCAAACACACACAAGCACACAAACGTATATCCACACGTGTACGCCGTATAATAACGTAGTTGTGCGGGTGTGCATTGCATATACGTAGGTACATATAGCTGCAGGTTTCGCCGAGGTACATCGGCGCTCAGAATTAGGCGTCGATCTAGCCCTAGGATACAACGGCGGAATAGCGCGCCGGTTTTACGGGGCCACCGAGAGTACCTGACGCGACGTTGTTATACCTGCCGTCGCCACTTGCATGTGCCCTGCATATGTATGCGCTATGTATATAGGCATCTATCGCGCCCACCCACACAACCATACCCTAACTCCTCTATGTGGAGTATTCGTGTATTTTGCGTATATAGATATACGTGTGCGCTCGCATGTGTACGCTTATGTTATGTGCACGTTCGAGAGTAGACGAAGCAGCAGCAGCAGCAGCAGCAGCAGTAGAGGCAGAGGACTACGAAGTCGATGCCAGGCACGTCGCCGGGCGCCAGAGCTTTGCCTTCGCCTCGCTCGCTCCGCACGTAGGTACGTGTATATGTCTGCGTCTCTCCCCATGGCCGTGTACGCGCGGGTGTGTGTGTGTGTGTATACGCGTACCTATAAGCCTCTCTCGGTTTCTCCTACATTATGCACCTATAGCTTTGCGCGCTCACATACAGGCGCACATGGACGCGAGTGCGAGCGAGTTCGCCTTCGCGTTATGCTATACATATTACATACCCTCTCTCTCTCTCTCTCTCTCTTGCTCTCTCGGGCGAGCTTACGTATATGGTATATACGTAGCGCATACATAGGAGTACGTGTGTAGGTATATGTATGTGCAGAAGCGAGGCAAGTGTTGGAAGGAAAACGAGCGAGCCAGAACTGCACAGGGGGAGGCTTCTCGCGTAAGTGGAGCGCGAGCTAGAGCTGCTGCTGCCGACGTCGCGAGCTCCCCCCGTTTTCTCTCTCTCGACTCGTGTATATCGCGTCTACATACATATATACATAAAGCTACCGCGGCAGCGAGGGCTGCTCGTGCAATGCTTCGCGTATACCTATATTTGCGCCACGTATAATACTCGCGCACACGTGTGTGTGTGTGTATGTGTATGTGTATGTGCACGCCTGCCTGCTTCTATGCCAGTGGCCTGGCTCGCGTCTGTGTACGTGTGTTATACCGTGTGTGCATGTGCCTGGTCGACTGCTGCATAGCCTTCGGGGTCACTTTGTGCACGTAAGGCGCGTACGTACGTGTGGACGTGCACTACCTTTATGTCTGTGTGCCATGCAGTATTATATATTATATTCGCGAGCGACTGGATAGCACAGTTGGCGCGGCTGCAGCAGCAGCAGCAGCAGCAGAATTCAAAGCCACTGCCTCTGCGCCACCGCACACGAACACTGCGCTGCTGCACATACATGCACTGCATGGCCAGAGATGCGGAAGGAGAAAAATGCCGGAGTAGTCGCGCCGAGTCGCTCGCGCTCTCTCGACCTATCTATATTTGCTTTGCAGCCCACGGACGCCGTCCGTAATATGCACCGGCGGCCGTTGCTACGCTGGCATTTTGCAGTCGCGAGCTGGTCAATTATGCGCGAGTATATATATTTACGAGCGGGCAGTCGCGAGTCGCGGCGGCGGCAGCTGCACCAGCGAGATATTTTGGCAGACGCGCCACGCAGGCAGAGGCCTTTTGAGAGTAAGAGAGAGAAAGAGAGTAATGTACGGTATAGCTCCGCTGGCCGCCAAAGTGAGGAGACCGATTTGTCAAATTGCAGCTCGCGGAGACGGTGCGTTAAGCATTTCGAAGAATCGCCCCGACACTGTCAAAGCGAGTAACAATTTCCATTAATACGTTGCTAATTGAAAAGCTCTTTCTCCCCTATCCGTGCCTCGCTCTTAAAATTCATCTTACTCCGATTAAAATCGCCGGCCAACAATCCCGACGCCTGTAATAGTAGGCGAAGCTATATACTCCATATGCGTGTGTTGCCACAACCCTTCGTATACCGAACGTTATATAGCCGGTCGGTCTCGCGTTCGCCCATTCTGATTGTACGTACGCATCTCTCTCCCTCCCTCCCTCTCTCCATACGTACGTATACACAACTTAATTAAGAAACGAAGGCAGCCTAACTCCTCTCTCGCAACTGCACTCACGAGATCAGGCAAAAACTCCGATGCTACATAGAGACACGTACGTTTGTGTTGGTACGCCAACTCGGTCCAGTGAATATTCGCTCTCGCTCTCTGTCCTGCTCGTGCAGTTTAGTATATGCTTGGCTCGCGCTGCACTATTCATCAAGCTCCTGCCGCCGCTGCCGACGCCGCCACCGCCACCGCCACCGAGTCGACTCTTTGTGTGCTTCGCTCCGATTCTCTCTCTTTCTCTCATTCGTAGCTGTCTATGTACGAGTCTCGCTCTCTCTGTCGATGTTTGTCTGTGCCGGGTGTGTGTATGTGTAGATGCGCGTGTGCTGCAGCAGTAGTAGATCCATAGTTAATTACCGGCCTAATCTCTATTCGCGATTGCCCCGAAACCGCTCGTAAATCCCTATCGGTCCGTTCTAGGCGCATTCACACGCGCATATACCCCTACGTGCACACCCATACACTCATACAGACGTACACACTGGTCCATGCAAATACATATATACAGACTCGCACACATACCGACGAGCCAACTGCGTCGGCTGGCTACTGAACACGAGCTTAACAACCCCAGTATCCTGGGCCATTTCTCTCTGCTTCGCTCGATTCCCGCGCGAGCCAACCTATGTGTACGTGTGTGTGTGTTTGTGTGTGTATACGTATACACTCACACTTGCAGTAGCGAATATATATGCGCGCAGTAGTGCGACGTCGTACGAACGCGAAAGCCGAGCGAGGCCAAATTGGAGGATTAGACGCGCCTGAAAGCGAGCAAGAGCCAGCAGCAACGGCAGCGGCAGTGAGGAGAAGGAACGAGAGAGAGAGAGAGAGACGAGTTCCTCCAGGGAGTTTGTCGCGAGTATAGCGACGGCGAAGCTCCAGTGCACGTAGTATAGCCACACCAGCGCACAAGCCAATTTCGCCTTGGAATTTCCGCCGAGTTGCCATCGCTGAAAAAGCGCCTCTCCCCTTACCCAAATACATCTGCATGAATGTATATTATATATTACGCCGCGCGCATTTACGTGGATGGTCATATCGAGAGCGATCCTTCTCGCGCGTTGCCTTTTCCACTTATCAAAACAAAAACATCGCTGCGCGCTAGAGCTCCATAAAAAATTCGAGTCATGAATTAACCACCAAGTTTATAAAACCGAAAACCCTGTACACTTCTCGAGTATTTTTATTACACGATAATCTTCCTCATTCGTGCTTTTTATCGTGTTTACTTTCGCTTTTTTCGGGCATTACGAGCAAAAAGTCGTTAAAATGGTTTTCCTTTCTGTACTTAATCCCACTTCACTGCGGCAGAAAAGTAACAAGCGCGTATGTAAACACTTGGGATGAGTTCAAATGCTCGGGAGATATATGAAAATCATCTCGTTCTCATCTATTTTCTTACATGATCTCGCATAGAAGGAAAACATTAATTCTCGAAAATCAGATAAAATTCTAGATGTCGGTCGCGTCGCGCGGCCAGCCATTCAATCGATGCTATTTCACACGAGCTTTGGCTCTGTATAAGCACATATGTGTCATAAATCTCGAGCCTCTAGAGATGCAAATTTTTTTTCAGCGAATCGCGACCGTGTTCGCCTCGCGCGCGCCCGCAACGATGCCGTTACGTACGTAGTGTGCACGCGCATACACACACACACGTACTACACACATGCACACGCGTGATATTGTTGCGGGCGGCAATCGGCGGCTTCCGGTTCGAACGGCATTTCCGGTCACGACCCGCTCGCGAGGCGAACGTTTTATTATACTGATAACCGAGCACTGCTTTTGCAATTGCGACCGCGAACGACGTCGATTCTCTCCCTCCCTCTTTCTTTTTTCTTTTCTCGCTCCCGAGAGTGCGCGATGCATCTCGAATGAGACTTACACCCGAGCGCTCCGTAATTACATAATAACGCTCGATTCGCCAACGCCTAATACTCTTGTGTGTAGACGAAAAATTACTCGCAGAAAGTTGCCTGGGCAAGAAGAAAAATAATTGAGTGAAATTGAAAATCAAGTCATCCGAAAAGCGTTTAATCGATTGCTATACTGCACAGTGCTGCCACTGCCTCCGACTATACATCAATTCACTACGCTGTATGACGCACTTTATCAAAATACACTTGTTGCACGCCTATATAAAAGTAGTGATTTTCACTTTTATTCACTTTTAAACTTTTTCGCTTCCAACCACCACAGAGTAACAGAGCAGCGGCAGCAGCAGCACTTCATAATCGTTGTATTACGCAAATTTAATGTAAATATAAAGAACGTGCGCCGACGAAAAAGCGAAAGCAAATTCGCTCGATAAAAGCTCGAGTGCTCGACGGGTAAATACAATAAATATGTATATGCAAGTTCGCGCTAGGAATATCATTTTCAGCTATTATACGGCTTTACGATCGGCTCGGAGAGCTGGGCTAGACTCGAGGATACGGAATGTAAAAACAATTTGCGAGCTCGTTTCGAAGTACATTGGACGGGCCGAACGTGTACGTGTAGGCCAGCTCCCGTACGAGAGGAGAAAAGAGGGAATAACGATGATTACGCGGAACGTTAAACGTCTCTCTTTCTCTCTCTCTCGCTCTCTCTCTCTTTAGTGCAGCAGCAGCATATATAGGCCGGTAGTCACTCGTTATTCATTCTCTCGCTTTCTTCTCGTTCGCTACTTCTTCCTTCATTCTTGGCACTTTTGCGCTCGTATAATAATATACACTTTTTCTTTGTTTCAGCCTTCAGTGGAGACTTGACACACTCACCAATATAAATTTGTGCACATATACAAAGATGTAAAAAAGATTTCATAATTTGATTCATACATGGATGTGTAGAAAAAAAACTACAAATATGCGTGTATACGTTACAAAAAATTACAAACATCACCGATAGGAATTGCAACATTTCATCGAATAATCTGGCTAAAATCTGTTACTCCTCTAAGCCTCTTTTTGATTTGGCTTTAATATTGGCTCGTAAAAGCAGCACTGCAGACCGATTCAGAATTTCCAACGTCCCTTGAATTATGGCCATTGCTATGTAACCGATTCGCGTGTATATAGTGACACATAAAAGAGACGTTGAGATTTTCCGAGCGGTCGGATTATAAAAGCAGCACGTCGTAAAAGGGTGATAGCGAACTCGAGTGATATTGCGTCGAGGAACTCTCTCTCTCACGGTCGTTTGCTCGATCAATTAGCTCGTTATAACGATTTGGACTCTCGTGTGTACGTGCATGTGGGTACTATGCGCGTGTACGTGAGCCATGCAAAAGTTTGTAATCATTTCATATAGTGGCAAGGTCACTTACCGGCGCAAAGGGCGAATAACCCGGTGACTCGAACTCGACTCGTGTAACTCAATTAAATCCATTTATTCGTTCTTGTATTTACGGAGCTTGCAGGGCCATTGTGCCTTTGCCGAGGCTAAGTAGGTGGGTGTATATTTAACGTCGTTAATCGCGTTAATCAATCTTCCATCAATATGTAATATCCGTGCTTCGGATTATCAAGTAAGTGCAGCGAGCAAACATTTGCCTCGACAAAGCCGACGAAGCTCCGAAAGCAAAAGTTCGACACTATAGGATGATGCATCTTATATACATATCTGGTAAAAATGCATCGATGGCAGCAGCTGAATTATAGAGAGATGCGTGGCGTAGGGTAGGTAATGCGCTGCATAAGTAATCCAGCGAGGCGTAGAACTGCTGCTGGCCGTGTTGTGCGTTAGCTGCCAGGCTATATTTGCCGAGTCGAGAGAGCCGCTGGCCCTGTCGTCTAATTATCGATAGTCGCAGGCGCGGCGTTGCACGGCGGCGCTTGTACCTACCTCGTACTCGTACGTACACATGCACACGTACTGCATTGCGCTGTGTGTACCCTGTATATGTAAGTGAACTATATCTGTATAGATATAAAGCTATAACTACAGCCACGTAGAGCGATATATGTATATAGACTGCAATGGCGAGCAAGTTCAATTTGTAGGCTGGCATTAATTCGATTGCTGGCCCGGCGTATGTGTGCGCCGTTCTCGAATATACGTGCATGTAGCACTACTCTCCTCTGTACGCCAGTTTCGCTCGCGAGAAACGTCGTTGCATGTTTGTGTCTGTGTATATATATGTGCATACTCGCACAAAGAGAGAGAGACGCACAAGCGTCGCAGCCCCATTTCTCGCTTGCTCCTCGAGGGAGGGTCGAGCAGCAGCAGCAGCAGCAGCAGCACCATCCGACGTCGCCCTCATCGTAGCTTATATACATGGAGCCTCGCTCGCGCGCGTTTCAGCCGAGCTATATAGCACGGCTGGCGTAGCAACAGCAGCAGCAGCAACTATGTATAGCTATATAGCCTGGTCGTAGCTGGCTGGCTGGTTTATCGGAGCCGAGCTCACTCGCTCGCCCTGCATAATTTGCGCGTTTGCGCGGAAACCCGTCGCGAATTACTCGCTTCGCTGGCTACCTGCTGCAGTGGCAGTAGCAGCGGCAGCGGCAGCAGCAGCACAGCGCGGAACTCGCTCCACGCGCGCTTTTTCCCTCCTTTTTTTTTTCTCTTTCCTATATATATACTATGTACTCTCGCACAACACAGCGGTATATAGCAGGGCGCAGGCGGCGGCAACAGCGGCCTCGTGCAATTTTCGCTGTTGCTCTCTCCCACACTCGCACACACACACAGGCGCATACACGTATACACGTACTACGCCGCGCGCATACCCTCGCGAACACGTATATAGCTGATGTTATATATATATATACGCGTATAAGGGTAGACGATGCGCGCTCGCTTCCTTTATATAAGCTCCTTTTTTTACTGCCGTTTTTTTTTGGCTCCGTGTTGTGCTGTGAGTATACCCCAGCGTCCAGCCTGTATATAGCCGAGCTGTAGATATATACATTTATATATATAATCTCGAGCTTGTGCAAGTTGATCGTGGATTAATCAGTCTCTCTATATATACGCGGGGCTGCTATCGAACTTTGGCGTTATTAGTGCTGCTGCTGCTGCTGCTCGCGGAAATTGGAAATAAATATCTTCTTATGCATTCGCGTCGAGGCATTAGCGCCACGGAAAAAATCACGTTTACAGTAATGAAAGCTGTATTATTTTTCTTTTTTTTTTGCTTGCTGTACCTGCTTCTCGAGGCTCTATAAAGATCTAGCGAGGCGCGTTTATATATCAGTTGGCGCGCGATCGCGCGACATTTTCCAATACACTTAACTCGCTCGACGTCGGTGCGCTAGAGGCAAGTCGGAAAAAAAAAGCTGGAGCGAAAAAAAAAGTCGCTATGAAAAATGTCTCAAACTCGGCTGGCGCTGCTGCTACTGCTCTTATACTCGAAATTTCGTTGGCAGAAGGAAGCTCTCTAGCTTGCTCTCTCTCTCTCTCTCACTCTCCTCCCTGGGCTTTAGCCATATAATATATAGTTCACGATGGCAGCAGTGGCAGCGGAGCGCGGCTCCGAGCGGCGGCGGCAGCAGCAGCAGCAAAATTCGCTCGCTCGCCTTGGTCGGCAACTTTAATTAAACCGAGCTCTGTGCTTGCACGTGCAGCAGCGGCAGCAGCGGCAGCAGCAGCAGCAGCTCTCGCGTATAGTTCTCATCAGCGGCAGCGGTGCGCGTCGCCCGCGCGCGCGCGCGTTTTCGCGTGTGTATATAGCCCCTGGAGCTAGTGGCGTATATATGTATACTGCATATATATAGCAGAAGAGAGAGAGAGAGAGAGAGAGAGAGAGAGAAAACGAGCAAGGGTATAGGAGTGCACAAGCTGCTACTGCCGCTGCTGCTGCTACGAGCCTGGGTGCAATGCGGCTCTCTGCTGCTAGGCTATATAGCCTCGCGCGCGCTTTTATATACGCGCTGGCACGTATATAGCTGCTGCTACTGCAGCTCGGCAGCGTTGGCTATCAGCTCTACATATATATACTCGCACTCGCATACACTCACACACACACACACATATATATTGTGAGTCGGGGTAGTACATAGTACGTAGAGCTCGAGAGAGAGAGAGAGAGAGAGAGAGCCAAGCTTCCCGAGATCGACACAAAGGGAACAAAGACTCTCTCGCGAGCAGTGCACGCCAGCAGCTCTGTGCTATGCTATGCGAGAGACCTGCAGCACACATACACACATACACTTGTGCGTGTACGTATATATACGCGAGCGAGGCTCGAGGTATGTGCAGCAGAGCCAGAGAAATCAAAATGAAAAAAAAAAGAAAGAAAAGGAGCTATATACCTTTGCCGTGTGCGGCAGCTTACGCGAGGCGAACTCGTCTGCGATGGTCTCTATAGACCCGTACGTACGTACGTATATTCCCGCGCGCGTACATTTGCAGACACGAGTTCTGTACTCGGCTCCCTGTTAGCGAGCGAACCTCCACCGCCAACGCCTCGGTCATTTCTCTACCTAGGTTCCGAGCTCCGGATCGAGCTATATATTCCTGTATATATGTACGAGCTTCGTCGTCTACACACAGAGCGACGACGACGACGACGACGACGACGACGCAATAGCAGCAGCAGCAGCAAAGCAGAGAGTAGAGCCGTTCGATCGATACGCCTTCGGCGAAAGCAATTTGCAATCTGTGCGCACGAATTATCGAACGCGCACAGCTCTCTCTCTCTCTCTCTCTTACTCACTCCTCGCTCGTTTGCTCGCGGCCTCTCCTTGCCACTCTTTTTCTTTTCATTATTTTTGATTCTCCTGCAGCAGTCTGCGCCACTCGCTGCTCTTCGGGGCCCCGCGAGTGTGTGTGTATGCGCGCCTCTTTCTCCTCTTCCGGACTCGTTCTTGGTTTTCTTTCTCCTTTCTTCTTTATTTTTTTTTATACTCATTTTCGTCGTTGCCAACTCGCGCGAGCGCGAAGCGAGAGAGAGAAAGAGCGAGCGAGCTCCGACGGCGAAGTCGTAGTCGTTTTTTGTTTTGTCCAGAGTTTCGGTTGCGTGGAACAGCTAACGAGCGTGCCGAGCTGCGCTCCTGCTGCTGCTGCTGTTGCCGAGCCTAACTTGCGGCTGGCTGCAAATCGATTTTAACTGCAACCAACCACCCTCGAGAGTCTCTGCCGTCCAAGCGCGCGTATACGCGCGCTGATTATGCTCCGAACGAGAGAGAGCGAGAGCTGCACCCAACGCGCGCTCTTTTTTTTGCTTCTCTGCTATCCTGCCGCAGCGGCTGCCGCTGCTGTTTTTGGAAGGGAGAGAGCCTGGCGGATAGTATTAATGATTGCTGTTATTCGCAGCCGGCGACTTTTGTAAATTCGCGTACCGTGCTCCGACTCTGCAAGGGTTGATGAAAATGACGCAGCCCAAATGACCACTGTAACATTTTTTGCGGTCTCGATGCGCGCGTAATGCGCGATTTTCATACGGCAAAAACGTAATGTTATCAAATACTGCAGCGATGAATACTTTTAAATGAGTTCCATCGAAATGCATATGTCTCGAGTTCGAGAAGGGTATAAAATAAATTAAGTTATTGCCTTTTTGAGCGATATATTTCTTCGCCTATTGTCTCGTGACAAAATGATTTAATTGGCTACTTTCCAACCTGGCACTTATATCACCACGTTTTATGAAATGGCTTGAATTTCATTATACTCAATTATACAATCAAAATGACAAATGGATTTTAAATTCGCCCCTCGCTCTACATTACTCCGAAGGCGATGAGTTTTAAAAGGGAATCTGGATTACTACTTTTTTTGATTCATGTGTAGGTGCTCTGACTTTTATCTTCCTGAATTTCTCTCTTAACTAAATTGAAAGAAATTATTAAACGTTTGCTCTTTTTCAATTTTAAATTACCACCATAATAGTTTTATACTGTTTCATACATTCATTTTTATGGAATTATAAGAACGATTGGAAATCGATTTATTTGAGAGTTAATAATTAATTTTGCAATTAATTTTTATGCGAGGTAAAAAATAATACAAATCGATTGTTTTTTATTTATTAAAAGTAATCGCATAAATTTCCTACTTTCGGTTGAGCCCCTACTTTCGGTTGAGCGTCGAGGGTGCGGTTGGCCCCCGAGAGTCCTGGCGAGTCCTTCGGGGCATGGGCATCTCATCTCGTCCTTCGCCATCACCCTTATCGGTTTTCGACCCCGACGTGCTGAACCGTCATTTCGCCGCGGTGTCTGCTGCTGTATCCCCACTTTCAGCTGAGGATATTGAGCTTGCCCTATCCACCCCCCCGTCACATGGTTTTCAGCCTTTTAGCATTGGGCATGTTTCAGAGCTTGGAGTCTTGCAAGCTCTAGCTCGTCTAAAGTCTCGCGGGTACGGTGTCGACGGATTGAGCGCGTGTGTGATCAAGCGTGTCTGCCCTGCCATTCTGTCTTCGGTCACTGCAATTGTAAATAGATCGTTCGAGCTTGGCCATTTTCCCTCTTCTTGGAAGGTGGCTTCAATTGTGCCACTTGCGAAGACCTCATCTTTATCCTCGCCGTCTGACACGCGTCCCATCGCTCAGCTCCCGGAGATCTCAAAGGTGATAGAGCGTGTAGTTCACCATCGCTTGTTCCAGTACCTCACGAGGTACAATCTTCTTGATCGAGACCAGTTCGGCTTTCGCCCCGGCCACTCCACGCAAGCGGCGTTATTGCATGTAACTGAGGCTATCAGACGGTCGGTCGATGTGGGTGAGATCGCTGAGCTCATATCATTTGACTTTTCAAAAGCTTTTGATGCGATTCCGCATGCCCTTCTCCTGAGAAAGCTGCGAATGATTGGCTGTGATGAGGGCTCACTGCGATGGTTCGCGAGTTACCTTTCGGGCCGCGCGCAGGCGGTTCGCTTGCCGGATGGTTCGCACACACCCCTGGTCTCGGTGTCCTCGGGCGTTCCCCAGGGCAGTGTGCTCGGTCCCCTTCTCTTCATCATCTTTATAAATGATCTGCCCGCTGTTCTAGATAAGGCTCAACATATGATTTACGCTGATGACACCCAGATATTGATCACTGGCCCCTCACGCCCGATCGCCGGACTGGTTACTGCTGCGAACTCCGAGATCGCTGCTATCTGCGGGTGGGCAAGGTCGAACCTGATACGCCTGAACTCCAATAAGACCGGTGCTATGCTCTGTGGTGGCCGTTTCAGGATCTCGAGCGCTCTTGAGGGGGGACCTCCGCAGCTGTTCGTCGACGACGTGCCGATTGTGAATTCAACGAGTCTCAAGATCCTTGGCTGCGTTATCACACCGTCACTCTCGTGGACTCTCCAGATCAACCGTGTTAGCTCTTCGGTACATCGCGTGCTTCATGCTCTGCGACACAATCGTCACGCTCTTCCGCACGCGCTGAGGCAGCGGCTGGTCATGGCTTTGGTATTCCCTTACCTGGATTATGCAGCGCCTCTTATCCTCGACCTGGACGCCCTCAACTCTGCGAAGCTACATCGCCTTCACAACTCTGCGGTTAGATTTGTCTTCGGCAACATCCCCTACAACGCTCACGTCACACCTTACCGGCTCGCTTTGGGCTGGCTGTCGTCGCGACGGCGGTGCGAGTATATTGCGATCTTGCTCGCGTTGAAAGTCATCTCAACCAGGGAGCCTCGTGGCCTCGCTGGGCTTTTCACCGTGCGAGAGAGGCGGCCGGATGAGATCGTGACTAGGAGCCGAGCCGTCCGCTTGGTGGTCTCAAGCACGAATACTGCGACGTTGAGGAAAGGCTTTGTGGCCTCTGTGTCGCGGCTTATCAACAGTTTGCCTTTCATCGAGGACCCTCGCTGCCCACCACCGCCCGCCCTCCTCAAGGCTCAACTTCATAATCACCTGTACTTGCTTGATGTTCAGGATTGGCATCGCCGGTGTGAGGTCGAGGGTCTTACTTATGAGCCTCGATGTCTCAGCGGTAGACTCCCATCTATTTGAAATCATCTTTGAGGAGATGATCTCAAAACTTCCGCCTTTTGTACATAGTTTCTTGTATATATTTGTAAATAATGTAAATACTTTGTTAACTGCCTTACCTCTTTCATCTATGTTTTATGCTTTTTGTTTTTATTTATTTTTGTAATTAGTCTTTGTAATTGCTTTTACGGCCAGACGGGATCTCAACCCAAGGTCGGTTAATAAATTGTAAATAATAATAATAATAATAATAAAGAGACAAAATAGCTTCATGAGTCTCCTCTTTATTCAGTTGATCGTTGAATTTGAGATCAATGAATTGAATAAGTATAAATTCCACGTAAATTGGAAATTTAAATCGTTTTTATGTCATTCTTAAGCCTGTGAAACCACTGATAATTTAATTAACTGTATAAGTATCAATTTATAGAATTCATACAAAGGCATTATTATTTATTGACAGCGTGAAATAAGTGGATATAAGGGCGAATAAAAAGAGGTAAGAAGAGAAGCGAAGAAAAAAGAAAAAGCGAAACGACAAAGTGGCAGGAGTAAACTGTTGAAAGTGTAATATAAACACATAATCAGAAAGGACAACTACAGCCATAAAACAAACGCGCACGCGTATACACACACATTCATATGTACGTATATAGAACATAATGTATACGAGCTGCAGGCAAAAGGATTGAGAGGAGAAAAGGAAAGGCCAATAAGTCGAGTTGGAATCTCGAGGAATGCATCCCAAGAACGTGATTGAGAGAGAGAGTGAGAGAACAGTAACTATGTTGGACGAATTCACTGTGTGTTTGTGTGTGTGCCACACGAGGAATAAGAAGAAAGACAGCGAGAAGAGTGCATATAAGCGAGTATATATTGCGTATACATAAAAAGAGCGAATCGACTGTAAAAGATACGGATCGAATTTGTATCCTAATAGGAATTTGCTCGAATGATGGATGCGAATTTCTCGCCCATACTTATTTACAAATAAGAGGAGGAGAGAAACGGAAGAAAAAGGGACGAAAAAGTCGTAAACGAAGGAGGAAGTGAAAGGGATGCAGCTTACGTAATTCTGGATACATATAATTGAGAACAGTTACGTATACGCGCCGAGCGTATAATCTCTCCTTCTTCGTGTGCTTATTTTTTTCCTGAAAAGAAGAATAATATTTTATTATACATCGGGTAGCAGCAGCGAGAAAAGGGGATGGGCCGCAGTAGCAGCGTTGAATATACATTTTGAATGCGCGTGCATGTGCGAGTGGTGTGTGTGTGTGTATGTAGGTAAAGCGAGGAAGCGCATGCGACGCAGGAAAGAGTATAGGAAGAAGAAAAGTATACATACGCTTATAACGAGTGAGCGAGATATAGAAGTGAACTCTCAGAGCGAGAGTTTTTAGTGGCAACTTGTTGCTTTTCTCTCTCTATCTCTCACTGCGCGCTGCAGCCATTCATAGTGCTCATTCTATATATTCGCACACATACACACCATTACGTCATGTCACATCAAGTTATAATAATGGTAATGGCTCGGTTATACGAGGCAATGTGAGTCTCTCTCTTTCTATGTGTGTGTGTGTGTATTCAGCTTTCGCTCTCGTTCGTTGCTGGCATACTCGTACTCTCTTGCAGTTTAGTATAATAGTAGAGGGAGAGGAGAGAGAGAGAGAGAGAGAGAGAGAGAATTTAACCGAATTCGAAACACGATTTTACTCGGCTGACTTGCTATTCAGTACTCTCTGGGATATTATGGGCAAAACTTCCTGACTGCTTGCACTTTCTGTTTCAATGTCACTGCTCTCTCTCTCTCTCTCTCTTTCTCTCTTGCACTATACACACACACTTTACCCTTTACCTCTCACTTTTCTTTCATTCTTTTCTACACCTTATCCGTCTCCTCTTCTTCTTCCTTCTTCTTGTTTCTCCACTTCTTTCACCAAGTTTAGAGATTTATACTCTTTTCGTTTGACTCCGTCCAACTTTTTAACGAAGTAGCAGCACTTTTGTTTTCCTTCTTTCTTTATATAGACGTATTTTTTTTTTGCGCAAACTCCCTCTCTCGGATACTTCGTTTTTATTACTTTCCCTCTCGTTTCACCTAAATGTCTTTGATTGTTATTCGAGTAATCGGTTTTACTAATGCCAGGGACCCTTTCTTTCCCTACACATTGGTTCCGATTTAATTCCACTACGCTAATCATCGTACGCTCGCAATTTATCACCCCTTTTTCAATTTTTTTTCATACATCGAATAATTGTTTTTTTCCAACTCTCTGCGTGTGCGCAGGTAAACATCGGAAAATATTCAAGTATTTGAGTTCCGAATCGTGAGCGATTTTCTCTGTACGCGTAGGTGCATGAAATACATGTCAATAACGAACACGAGTGCTTCGCGCAGTCCTCGTAACTACAGCTCTCGAGTATATAAATAAAATGAGCTTGTATAGCGCGTGCGAGAGAGAGAGAGAGAGAGAGAGAGAGAGAGAGAGAGAGCTGCAAAGTTTCTATATCGTCGCAAAAACCTCAATTACGCTTCGAAATTACCCTCTTGCTTTAGCGTCAGCAACGGTGGCCCAGGCCACTGAGGGTAGTTCATTTTAACGGAAATTCCAGTAGTCGTTTGCGAGCCCGAAATATTTTCCGCGTCTGTAAAAGCTGTTGCCAGCTCGCTCGGCAGCGGCGGTCCTGCGCGATAATGATGATAATAATGATACATGGAGCTCGTCGCGTTATCGTTATATAACGCTCGCGCGCGCGAGCGCGCCGCTGGCAGCGTCTGGCAAGCGGAAACAGCTCTACATCCCCGGTGCATAATTTTCTCCCGCTTTTTACGCTGGCTCTCGTGCAGGATTAGAAATTTCTATGCGCGCCCTGACTTTCTGCAACGTTGCAGCGAGTACATAATATAACCTTGGGCCGGGAGGATCGATGTGCGTACACAACATGGCCAAGTGCCGCCGTCGACCCCGTTAATCTCTCGTCGAAGATTGATGGCTACATAGGTGTCACGTTCCTTTGCAGGTAGTTTGCTTCACTAAAAAATACGTCTGGGGCCAATATAAGAGGAAGAGTACGAGTATTTTTATCCACCAGTCGCGTTAACCTGCCGTGCATTTATACCGTTATACTTGTTGTGACGCAGATACGCTCGCGTGGGTGTATGAAAATGTATATTTTCGTAAGAAACATTTCGAAGCGAAGGATAAAATTGAAAAATTTAGCAAATTTTCGAGGTAAGGTGCTGTTAGTTATGCGCAAGAAAGACAAGAGATGAGAAACAGTCGTTTTCAGCAATCGGAAGTGGACCGAAGCTATAAAACCGCACCACAGTCGTACTATTTTGAGGGAAATACGGCACGCACATTGGCCGCAAACTGCGCTACAACCGAATGAAAATCAATTACAATAATCAACTCGACTATACGAGCGCACGCGTTCGCGCATGTATATTGTACACATACGCGATTCTCTCGTCGTCGACTGTACGCGCGCGCGTGTATGTGTGTCACCACCAAATCATACTTTACTGAACAAACAGGTGCATTACATCTAGCTAATAGTCGTGCATGGTTGAATTCGAGTTTGCACGCGCGTTCCCGCGTGCGCCCGTGTTTGTGCCTGTGTGTTGGGTAAATGTTGAATAAGCTTGGCTTACCACGTTCCAATATTCTCTCTGTCTCGCAGTGTATCAGCTGCAGCGCGCATGTAAACGCACACACTCCCTCGCATTATTATGGCCGCTACACGTAAACGCGTACACGGA
Organism: Trichogramma pretiosum; assembly: GCF_000599845.2. Taxonomy (NCBI): domain Eukaryota; kingdom Metazoa; phylum Arthropoda; class Insecta; order Hymenoptera; family Trichogrammatidae; genus Trichogramma; species Trichogramma pretiosum. Next base: position 772,894 of record NW_019640833.1, on the reverse strand, counting down.
TTCGCATGACATGTATGTTAATTATTTTGATATACAGCCCCAGACGAGTATACGGCTCCGTGTGTACGGCCGCCTCTGCCGTATACGCTCTCGTGGGCGTTTGAGGATTTTATCGAGCAGCGAGATACTCCCTTGATTTGTCATCACCTAATCGTCTAGTTGCTATATATTGTACTAATTCCGTCGTCGATGAAAGCACTGATTTCCCTCGTTTAACTTTTCAAGAGTTTATTATGTCACTCATCGGGGCTCGTGTACATCAAGAGCCCATTCACGCGAGGGAGAGAATAATCAATAAAAATTAAAGTGCGCCGCAGTTCCTACACACATATATCTACCGCATACGTTCGTAGGCATTTTTACGAAGGGTTGGCTGCGAACAGCACACCCCATATTGATATCAAGTTTAAATCAATTATCTACTACAACACGAAGAAAAGCTAGAGTGTGTGCGCGCGTTAAAGGGAATCACCAGGAGTATAGAAGTTTAATGAGCTATCAAGAACGTGGTATGTGGCATTCAATTGTAAAACTATTTACCTTGCCCCGACGAGAGAAGTGTCTAATCGTTTTATCGTTTCAACGATTATTGTCGGATTACTTAGATTGAGATTTACGGCATTGCAGTTCAATTAACCAAACAGATAAAAACTACAGCATTATTTGAAAAAAGTAATAACTCCTGTTGAGTTTCTTTCTCAAAAAAAAGTTATGTAATGTTGAAACAGTTTGCTGAATATAACTCATGATTTGGAGATACTGCTGACAATTAAGAATTTTAAGTTACTAATAAATAACAAAATAGTTAATAAATTTTATAAAGGGTTTTTTGTAAATGCAGCAACATGAAAAAAAGTCGACAAGAGAGCCATGTACCCTAACTACACTTTTGCCAGGTATTTTCGAAAAAATTAAATTAGGTCAAAGTATTTCACTTTTGCGAAACTTGTGGGATACATTTACGTATACCTATTCTTTGCATCATCTATGGTTGTTTCTAAGCATCTTAAGCCAACCCCCAGCGGTGGCGTCGAAAAAATCGCGCGCGACGAAAAGGGTCAGGGGTTGATTTATTGTCGGCTTAATTAGTTTCGTTGTCCTTTTATAATTAAACGGCGTCACTGCGAGAAAGAGAGAGGGACAGTGTGCAATTTGCAAAAGTACCAGAAAAGCAATCAATGAATGAGCTCTCTGGGCTTTCTGCTTACGTGTGTGTGTGTGTAGGTGTTTGTGTGTGCGTGTGTTTCTCTCTCTGTCTTTCTTTCTTTTTCTCTCCCTCTATGACTCGTATCGGACGCGGGAGTCGGGCAGGAAAGAAAGATGTGCGAGGAAGAGAATAGAGCCCTTGCAACGTATACGTATTACGTACGTCCCTGGGCGCACAGTGACGTAGATATATTAGGAGGTAGTTAGCCGCGGTGTGTGTGTGCGAGCTTACACCGCAGAGCCTGGAACTCCCCTCGTTTACGAGCTGCTGCAGCATCAGCTTCTAAGATTTCGTACGTGTGTGTGTGTATGTGTGTGTTGGCGCGCGCGCTAGGATAAGGCAGAGCTCGCAGTAGAGGGTTAAAGTGGACAGTCGAGCTACGAACTACTCGCTCGGAATTTATCGTTCCCAAGATTTGACGCGATATCCTGATTATACGCTATGATTTGACTAATAGCCGAGAATGTATTTTCGTGATAAAATAGAGGAAATTTTCTACAATTTATCTTACGTAAACACTGAATAGTTTTGCCGCTTCGTTGAGAAAAAAAGAGCAAACAGAAGCGCGAGCAAACCAAAACTATATGAATGGTCTTGGGTACGTTGCTCGTAAAAATAATCTTCGGAGCGATAGCCATCAACTGAATTAATTCGTAGCAGCACGAGAGAAATTTTCAAGAATTACTCTGACCTTTACATATATTTTTGTGCCTTTAATTTTGTAGTATTTAAACTCGGTGGGGTATTTTTCTTTAAAGTCCAATTCCGTTTAGTTTTAAAAGCGCGATCGATGACTTTGATACAAAGTAGTCAATAACAAAATAATATTAATATTATTTGCAGTTCATTCTCGAGATATATTCTCCGACTATATACACGGCGTATCTCATGCTAATATACGATCGTAGCCACTACGGACATTGGCTGCAGTGGCGCAGGCTAAATTGCACCTTAGTTACAGGTTGGCCGTATACAGCATAACGTACTTACACACATACGCGCTCACATTGTCATTTAGGAGAGATGGCAGGACGCAAAGGCAGTTGGGTTCCCTCTCGAGAACAGCTGGTGCTCTGCTGCTGCTGCGTCCACGCGAGCTCGAGCTGCTGCACCTTCGCGACTGTAATATGGGCGATACGCGATACATCTTCTCTCGAGTACGTGCGTGCCTATATATAATATGTAATATGTGCGTAACGTACGTATTGGACGTATCTCGCGCTCGCATTTACGCGTACGTATTATGTGGTGCTATGCATATGCTTTACCCCCGTGTGCGGACGTTTGTTCTCACGTTATAAGGCAAGTGAAATTTGCTTAAAAGCTGCGCAGGGGATCTCTGCAGCAAGAGAAAGAGTTGCGATCCGTCGTGTCTTCTCCGTCGGGACTCTCAGCTATTCTTCATAGACATAATGCGCGCACATATAAGTTTGTGTATGTAGGGCGACGCGTTTATGCACGGCAGGCAAATAAAGAAGGAGAGCAAGAGAGAGAGAGGGACGAGACGAGATACCCCGCGAATTTCGCATTTCGTATTCACACGCTCGTCGTCGCTTCTTCGCCTTCGTATAATTCGTTCCCGCTCTGCGCGTACACGCACGCATTCATCACGCGCTTCAGCTACATTGTCATATGCATACAAGCCCGGAAGCTGTGCACTGGCTCTTACAGGGACCTGCTTAACATCGAACGCTATACATTCTCTCGATTCAACAGTCTCCAACTGGGTGCTGTATACAAAAAAAGTATCGTATCCATCAATGTCAGGATTAAAACACTTTGTGTGATGATTCTTTGTAATTTTTAATGACTTGGTATTTTACTTGAAAATTTGACCCCGCGGGTCATTAAATACACTTCAACTGGTAAGTCCCATATTGATCATTCACGGGAAATATCTGCATGCCTTTTATAATAGAATCGTAATCTATCTACTTCAATGCTATTTGGAAAATTTTCGGCTGGCAACGTCTGTAAATCTTGAAACGAAATGATTCATGATCTTTGTTACACTAACGCAGCTACTTGAAGAAATATGACGCTGAAACGTAAACCTACAATAAAAGTTCGGGCTTTACGAGGCCAGAAGCAAACGCACGAAATTCCCGCAAGTCATCCTGAACGCATCGTCGGGTGATAAAATCATTTGCTTTAGTTCGAGTTAAATAAGATTGTATTCTTTACGGGTGCGCATTATGGCATTTATTATACGAGCTTAGATGGCAGCGCGATTCGTACCATCGTCGGAGGAGTCTATCCGCAGTACAGGCGGCAGGCAGAGTTCGGTCGATCGGGCGGTCGCAACGCCCCTTAAATGTATTTTTGTTTCTTCTTACGGTATATATATCGGTCCCCGATATATAGGTGTACGTGTGTGCGCACGTATATACATGCGCTGCGAGCTCAGCGAGAGCAAGTAGATGCGATTAGCATGTGCGCGAATGCCTGGCGGGGTCGCGTTTAATTATTCAGGCTTTGAGCTCTATATATGTATACGTGTGCATGTGTATGCCTCTGTGTGTGTATAGCGGAGCTCCTTTGGCTCCCGCTGCTTATGTATATGTATGCCTAGACTACTGCTATCGATTCGATGACTCCGAGTGTACGGTGGCTAGCGCGCCAAAGGCCAGATGCTGCGCAGTATGTCTCCGTTGTATTATAGCACAGGCAGACAAGGCACGTTGCTTATGCTCCATACCTATTCGCATATATGGCCACAGCACGCATATTTGTACATTATGTCGTGGACGCGTGAAGAATCATTTCCTCTCCGAACTAATTAATTCTCGGCCCAGTCCATCAAATGGACCATTTCCATATATCTTATTTACACACTTTCTAAACCAATTGTGTGTTTAAGCCACGGCAGCACTTGGCCTAATGACTTACACGCCTTACGCCTTTTCATGATAGATCTGTAGATGCAGATCTGCAGATTAACCGCGACGAATTAAATTCATATTTTTACATTCCCTTGAGAATATTTTAAGAAAACTTTCTCTACGCGTGCTATTTTTTTCTTCATTCACCATATGGCCCGTATAATAAAAACGTCTTAGAATGCAAATAAGAAGAAACAGCCAATGGGTCTGTATATTAATACTTGCAAGGCCGGCGATTATCAATCAAGCGAACAAACTCCCGAATTTCTTCTCGCGAGAACTGTACCAACGTTTGCTCGAATTTCTCGACTGACATGTATATAACCCGCTGTTGCCAGTGTCCGACGAAATTCGCCTCGACGTGGCAGCAGCAGCAGCAGCAGCAGCCCTCGTTGTGCAAGCCGTGCATGCACATGTACGCGTGCATATATAGCGCATATATAGCAAGCGAGAGAAGCTTCTCGAGCCTCGTTGGTTCTCTCTCTCTCTCTTGCTCTCTCGGAGCGGTCATCGCACTATCGATCGATCTGCGGATGGCCTCGCTCGCAGCTGGACCCCCCTTTGGGTGTTAGCTCCTTGGCAAACTACGCAGTACGTGTCTGCGCGACATTAGACCTAACGCTGCTGGCCGAGCCTCGTGCTATATGCTTATGCAGAGACAAAATTGCCGCTGCTGCCTTCTTTGTCGCACGCGTAATGAAGCCGACGACGATCATCGCGCGATACGCCGCCCAACGAACAACCAGAAAGATTATATTATACGAAGCCGCGTTGGAGACGGGGTGAAGAGCCTATATACCGAGCGAGAGGATTCTCTTACGAACGGGTTTTGAGCGAGCCTGCTGCTGCACGATACCCAACCCTCCACCCGTTTCAACGCCAGCTCCGGCCGGGTCAACTAGAGCAAGTTAAAAAAAAAACAAAAAAAAACAGCAAGTGCAAAAATATGATTTTTGTCGGTGCGTAGAGTCGACCGTGGAGGTCACTCGGAAAGCTCGGGGAAGTTTGTGCACCTGCGATTTAGCCGAGGTAGAAGTAACTTTGAGCTCACCGCGAGAGCCAGCGAGAAAAGGATTAAATGCAAACTTGCTCGCGTGATTCTAACGAGCTTCGAGTACACCCGGAGTGCCGAAGTCTTGAATCTTTGATTTTTGATCCGTATTAGCCACGGGGACCGCTTTCAAGTAGTTTTGCTCGACGAGAGCCTGCAAGCCTGTATACGCGAGAGTCTTTTCTTGCCGAGATCAGCCCTCGCGCGCGCGTATTTCGCAGCGATTGATGACGCTCGACGAGGTCGAAAATGTCGGGGGCTTTTGTCTCTCTAGCCCTCTGATAGCCGAGGCATAAATTGAACGCTGCGGCACACGGGTCAGCTAGGCTAGCGCGCGCGGGGACTTCACCGCAGGATGTAAAGTGCTCCTAGCCAAAATTAAGCTCTCCAATTAGGCATTACTCGAAGCCGCAGAAGCACCGTGAGCGTCGCGACGTACTCGTCGTCGACGACGGCAACAACAGCTCCAAGTTAGACGTAGAAGATAACGACGAGAGCCCGAGAAAGAGGGAGAATCGTCCTCGTATATTCATGTATAATATATAGAGAGAGATGGAGAGAGTGGAGAGCCGGAGAAACTTGACCTCCATAAGTTAAGGGCGGCATTCGCCTTCGCAGCTCCTCCCCGACACCCGCATTACGAGATAAACGACTGAACTGACCCTTCCATAATTCACAAACAGCAGTAGCAGAAACGGCGCGCGAGCCAGCTAGCAGCAGCAGCCGAGCGCAATCTCAAAAGGCAAACCACGTTAATTCATCCCTCGACCCCCGCTTATATTCGTCGTCGCAGTCTCGCAGCTTCGCGATATATATACGCGCGTGTGTACGATATACACACACAGCCACCCTCCTCGTTGCTACTTTACTGCTTAAGCTTGTGCTTAAAAGACACCCGCTCGCGTGTGGCTGGCTGTTTCTGCGCTGCTGCTGCTGCTACCTCGCCGCTGTATAAATAGACAGAGCCAAAGCAAGAGAGAAAGAGAGAGAGAGAGAGAGGGAGAGAGAACCTAAATCCTGAACTCGCGCGCAAAGTCCAGGTTAACGGATCGATCGGACCATTCGAGGGTGATTTTCCTCGGGATTTTCCTTGGTCAACCCCTCGCTTGCGCGCGCTCGTGTTTCTAGGACGCGAAAGTAGAGAGAGAGAGAGAGAGAGAGAGAGAGAGAGAGAGAGAGAGAGAGAGATAGAGAACGAGCGAGAGGAAATAGCCCTGCTGGGGGATGAGACCAGCGCAGCAGCTCTGCCCGCGTGCTAGAGATATATATTTGCGCTCCTACGCCGGTCGAATCTCTCTCTCTCTCTCTCTCTCTCTCGCGCTTTTTCTCTCTTTCGTATGCTGGACTTGTTCGTTTTCTCTCCAGTGGCTTGTCTATATATATACAGCACGTACACGAACGTATATATACGTATACACATATATATATCCTACGCGCGGAACGCTCCTTTATTTTCTTTGCTCGCTTGCCTCGCTCACTCTACTTTTCTCTCTCTCTCTCTCTCTCTCGCTGGCCGTCGTTTTTTTCACCCTTTCGAGTATCTTGCTGCTGCTGCCGCTGCTGCTGCCGCTCCTGCTGCTGCTCGCTCGTTTTCTTTCTCTTTTTTTCGCTAGAAAGAGATGCTGCGACGCAATTTTTACCCTCGCGAGCGAGCCCGTTCTTTACATTGCCTTTTACCTTCTTCCCTTTTCTCCTGTCGTTTTTTTTCCTCTCTTTTCTTTTTTCATCTCCAGGAAAAAGAGCGAGAGTAGTGATAGCACGGCTCTGTTTTTTCTTCATTTTTACTTTCAATTTTGCAGCTGAAATTCACGATGCCGGTATATATTGTGTTAATGAAAATTTCAAAATCTAATACTGCATTCGTTGTATTTATTATACAACAGTGTATGTAATATAAGAAAAGGGGGACGTGGACGTTTTTTTCTCTCTCAGCGCGGCTAATACGCGAGAGCTGACTTTTCAGCAAGTTTCATACGAACTTATCGGAAATTAATTCAATCCAGTAGGGCTTTGGATAAAAAGTGATCGGTGGCCCGGGAGCTGCAGTGGTGGCTGCACCGGGTTCTCCGGATAACTTGGGTAAACTTGCCGCGTTACTACCCGGCCAAGGAAAAATCAGCTAAGAGGATTGAATTTTTGCGGTACCTACAAAGCTCGCGTTATAAAAACATCGTGACTGCGTGTGCACAGTTCGATCCAATCGCTACTTCCTGTGTATATCCCGTCGAAGATAGATATTTAATATACGGTTCATGACGGGACTAATCTGAAATTCTAATACGTGCGCTAGTATGAAAATTAATTCGGCTTATTTGTTCAATAGCCGTCATTTACATATGGGCACACTTGCTGTATATCGGTGTGGTCGATGCATTTTTTCACAGCTCCCAGCGACGTATCGGGTTTCACAGAGAAAGGCAAATATCGCTGCGGGAGTTCGCGGGGTTTGTCGTCGAGCGAATCCGAATCGTCATTGCTCTTTATACGAGTATATACGACGCCAGCTCGGCAAGAGCAGCCAACAACGACACACACACACATAACAGGCCAGAGATCAGGCAGTGTCACGCCCGTAGACCATTACAAACAGGATCGAGACTCCTCGGGCGCGCGCAGATGCTGGAAGCGGCGTACACACACGTATACGCACGTATATAAACGCAGCCAGGGTATTGGCTTGTGTTGGGTGTGTGCGAGTATTGCGAACAGTAGCCTCGCGTGTACAAAAGGAGCGTCGAGAGTGTATAGCAACGGTAGAACAAAAACAAGAGACCGCCGCCAAAACCAAGCTCCGAGCGTATATAGGTATATAGACGTAGAGAGTAGGCACGGAGTTGCACAAAAAAGAGCTAAAGATAATCTCATGCAGCGGCAGTAGCGGCTCGTACCGAGCGCCACTTGTTCGGCTTACATCTATAGAATATATAGCACGTATATGTCTAGGAGCTAGAGAGGTCGATCGATAATTAAAGATACATACAGCGCTCGCGAGCTAATCTGCTTTTTTCTGCTCGCCGATCTCCTCTTTGCTTCGACTCGGATCTGTCAAGTTTCTTTCTCTCGACTCGATTCGGCATATAGTGCCTCGAACGATGATGATTTTATGGAAGAGAAATTCCGGGCTTCAAAAACAAATGTACACGATGCACACGAGTTGAGAAAGTTTACTAGTGCTCGAATGCGATTACGTGAATCGTATATAGTTTGCCTCTCTCTCTCGTGGGCATAGCGGGATGTAGCTTTACAGCACATATCCAGCGAGTTTTCAAGTGCGCGCAAGGGAACAGCAGCACACGCATTTCGTGCCTCTACGCCGTAGATGCTCTTTTGTGCACATGTATGTATGTACTAGTGCTGCTCGCGCCGAAGGGATGTGCAGCCACCGCCTCCTGCATATGCGCGTGAATATATATTCCAACCGTCCATAGCGACATCCAAAGAGGCGCAAAGGCGCTTTTTTTATTTTAATATTTTGCGCTTTGTCTTGACTGTTTTTTTTTTATCTCGTATTAGGTGCGAGCAGAGAATGTTTCAGCCGCTCCCGCACACGACATTAAGACGACGCGATGTGCGCGACGTAGAACAGTTTGCAGCAGCAGTAAAGGAGTTGCAAGTCTGTTGGTGAAGCGCACAATGCCTCGTAGGATTTATAACGCCGCGTGTTAGAGGCATCTTAAGCGCAGCTGTCTATATATCACAGGGCGCTCTATCATATAGCGTTACTACGTGCCCTGTTCCTCGGGAAAAATTGCAATCATTCGAAATTCGGCGTGGCCGAGCTTGCGATCGTTGCTGCCCGTGCGCAGACTGGCTGCGAATTCTCTCGTTCGAGCTCGCAGCGAGTGACAGCTCTCGATACGGTCAGAGAGCATCCTTTGTATAAGGGCGCACCTGACGTCGTGCGCGCGCTCGTACGCCAATCTCCATCTATATTCAACGAGCAAACACAGCCAGGCCGGCGGCAGCGGCGCATGTACACTGCACACACTCGCGTGCACCCGTCGACGTGTTTGGAAAAGAAAAAAGGATAGAGGAGCTGAAAACTCTTTTACGCGGATGCACGAGAAAGTTGTAAATGACGTCAGTTGCGAGCGACGGTAAGGGAGGTTACAGCAGCGACGCTGGGGTGACGTCATTCTTTGCACACGTATACAGCAGCGAGGGGTCGTTGTCGCTCGCGCTCATAAACACACGTGCGCGCGCGTATACTACCACCGTACAGCCGCGTCGCAGCTTTTATAATCTCGCTCGCGCGCGTTCGCGACGGCAATGACGATGACGTTAAGCCGCGCGCGCGCTACGTCGGCAAACTATATTTTTGCCTTTGTGCGCACGAACACACGTACACGCATGCGGCGTATACGTATATAGTAGCAGAGGAGCTCAACCCTTTTCGCATTGATTTATCTCACGTACGTACGTACACGAGCGAGTGCAGGGGGCCCCGCTAATTCGCGCTCGACGAGAGCTGGCTGTGGAGCGCGAAAAAAGGGGCTACGCCAAGAATAATGCAAATTTCTCCGCTTCTTCGTCTTCGTTTCATTCATATCGACTCTGACTTTGCGCGTTTGCCTATAATATACGTAATACGGGTATACGCGTAGCAAAGGAGACTTAACTTTATATGTACACATGCATCGGACCAAGAGGGTTGGTTGGGAGAGAAAAATGATTCTTCTGATCAGATGGACGACGATGTGCTGCGCCGCGTATAAATATACACCTCGGGCACGTTATTACAATGGCATTAGGTACAATAAAAATACGAATAGAGCGCGCGACGCGCGAGGGAATAAGCCATGCGTTAAATTTTGCGTCGCTGAACGCCCAAGATCCTCGAGTCTTGAAAGTATAATGCGTATGCGCACGAAGTCCCGAGCGCAGCCGCTTCTGGACCATTATTCTTTCTCCACCTAATGCCCTTCTGCCTATACACACGTACGCGCTGCACACACTTGCTCTGATACGTATATTTTCTTTATTCGCGTTCAGCCTCCGCGACCGTGTGAATATTTTTGCAGTGGCGCACGGTTCATCGATTGATTTGCTCGACCGCTCGCCCATATGAAATGCCACGCTAATCGCCATCTCTAGAAAAAAATGATGCAAGTAGTAGCTGTGAGTGATATAGAAAAGCGAATCAATTATCGGCGAGAGCGTACGTACAAATAAAGTGCGAGCTTCCGGCGTTTCGACGTATTTCCTCGTAGTGAGAAAAAAAAATGTTTTACAGGTAACCAAAAAAAAGAAGTAAATAACGAAAACACGTTCGGACAAGATCCATTAGTATAATAACGCTCGTAGTCGTTTTTTCGCTCCTCGCGCGGACTCTCCGCGTGGCGTGATTCTCGACAAATTTGCATTGCGTGCAGCAGCGGCGTGCAACATTTATTTTTTTGAATCGCCCTGCACACGCTCGTGCGCGCGCGTGAGCTCACACATGCACGTGCATACATATGCGTCATTTTTCGTACCCTAGCCGCATCGGTGCATACTCGTGTGCGTGTGTGTGCGTCTGCTATGTACCATAGGTATACGTACGCGAGCACGCGAGATGGGATACAGGAATACAAAGAAAAAGCAGCGAGGAAAAAAAAGCAAAGAGAAAAGAAAAAGGCAACATCGGAGTACGTGTAGGTACAAACACACCAGCGTGTGTATCTCGAAATGTGTCTGCAGCAAAAGTTGTGTAGAGGAGAGCACTTAATTCGATTACGCGTCGGAGCGAATTCCACGCGATTTCTTTTCCCTTTCTGTGTATCATTTTCTCTCTCTACTCTCACTCAAGCTTCTCTCCTTCGCTCCGACGCGCGCTTGTTCTTTTGCTATGTGTACAAACTTTTCGTTTTTCTACTCGCGCTCGTCGTTTCTTTCCTAGCTTTTCGCCTTACTTTCCATCTTGCTATTTTACGCTGCCGATCGCAGACGACTTTTTCTTTTCCTTTTTCCTAATAGGATTTTTATTTTTCGAGCACTTCGGCTTTTTCTATTTATACGATAACACTATTTTCAGGAACAGTTTAACAAATTGACTTTTCATTTGAATCTAACGCATTACAAGCAATGAATGCGTATAGAAGCACGAATACATCGATAAAAGTTCAAAACAACCTGTTGGCCGTGTATATTAAAATCCGAAACATATATACACGTTTGCACCCCGTTGCGTAATCTTGATGACACGACGGTGTGGCGGTGGTGGCAGCTCCGAAAGCGAACAGATTGAATAATCGAGAAAAAAGAACTCGACATGTATACGGAATTACGAGTTAAAAAGTAACTTTCCCTTAAACAGGCCAATTTAGAATCTAAGGGTATGTGTGGGTGTGTGCATGTGCGTGTATACGCTCGACTACTACGACGACTTCCCCTTTGTATCAATCACACCCTCCGGTACTTTTTTTTTCATTTCGCTTTTATACATACGCAAGTTCACTCCCTCCTCGTAGCTGTGGGAGACGAAGCAACAACTTGTCGCATAAACTCCACTGCAGCGCAGCGAGAGACATAAAAAGCTTATCGAGTTTGAGCATCAATCTTTCTCGTTCGCAGCTACTGCGTGATATTTTATACATACGAACCGAGTTGACTCGGGATTCATTCACTCATATTATTATCTCGTGTGTTATCTTTTGGCCGGCCTTTATTACATTCGTACGCTTATGCTACATGTCTACGCGCATACAAGATCTTAGCTTATGTAAGCCATCTGCAGTAGTAGTGCAGTATTATAAGTCTAAAGCGAAACTTGCCTTTTTTTCTTCTTCTTCTCTCTACTGCTGCACTGCTACCGCTACTGCGGAGCAGTTCGTTTTCCCTTTCACCGAGTCCTTGAAAAGGTAGGTTTGTACAAGGAGAAATGAATTGAGATGCGAGTTTTACTTTGCTCGTTTTTGCGCACTTAAGCTTGTAGTAGCAGTGTATACGTAGTAAAGGTAGTAGTATATAAGTAGTAGTAGTAGTTATCGGCCAGTCGGCGCTTGGCGTCGTTTACGCCGCTTCATCTTGATTTCTCGCTCGTTTTTTGTATAAGCTCTTTCCTTGCTTCCTTCGTGGCTTTTATTAATTCATTCGATTCGATCATTATACTCCGAGATTTAATCAATCAAGTTCTTGAGTTGATACAATACGTGTGAAATTACGCATTAAACGTGATCAATTCTTATATCTATAATTTCACACGTGCTGTTTATGATACGAACAAACATGTCAAATATAGGATTAAAAAGTTCACACTTTTCACATATAGCTTTAAAAATTCATGGTAGTTGTAAACTGCATTTTTCAAAGCGCATGTAAAAACAGAGATCCTATTTGTCTATATAATCTATCTATACAATCTATACAATCTATACAATTTGATCGGAGAGTCATTTTATTGATGTAAAAATTCTTTTACCTTTTTCATTCATTTCATAAGAATCATAAAACATTTGGTAAACGGTATTCAGTAATATGGCTCCATTTTTGGGCCATTGTTTTTAAATATTGACTGCAGGATCGTTTGATGTCGTAAATGAGAGGCACGCTCATATAAAGTACTTGAATTTTTAGTATACAGTCGGGTATCCGTTTTTAACAGATATACAGTCGGGTGCTCGTATAATCTCAATACCGAATATTTACTTGTTAATAAAATTTAATGAAAATGGAAGTAAGATAAGACAGAAGGTAACACGAAAGTGTGAGTGAAAATAATTTCCAAATTCGAGATCGTTATTAGGTCGTGGAAACGCGCGTATATAGCGCAATCGACTGCGGGCTCTCGCGTATATATCGAGGTAACGCCGAAAGCTCGGACCAAGAGAGCAAGTTTTGCATGGCTGCCTCGGAGGCGCGTGTACTCTCGCAATATTCCTAAATCAAAAACTTTTGCGCGCGCGTATACGTAGGTATAGAGCTGGAGCGCGCGGCGAGGTGAGCTAGCTCCGAGGCAGCCGCGCGCTATCGTCTCTATCTCTCGGCGTTTCGCTCTATCTCTATACTACTGCTTTGCGCTCGCGTACGTATAAACAAACAGGGTGCAACCGTGCGAGCTATATTCTAGAGGAAGGCATAGAGCGCACTGCACAACGAGCGGAGCTAGAAAAATTTCGCATTTTGCACTTTTTCCCTCTCGCTTTCTTTCTGGTCCGAGCTCGCTCGGAAAAAAACCCTGCAAAGGTTCCATCTCGTCTCTCGCTCAGTTTTTTTCTTCCTCTTCTTTTTTTTCCTGCCAACCGTCTGGGGCCAGCATCGAGGGGAAAAATTCTCCAGCGAAATCGCTTCTCTGCTCTCTCTCGCTACTATTTCTCTCTAGCGTGTTCGTGCGAGCTTGTGTAGGTATATATAGTGGCTGTGTAGCACACGCGAAAGTAAAATGGAACGAGGAGGCAGTATATAGCAGTGTAGGATATACGTGTATAGATATAGAGGTACGCGCGCTAGACCAGCAGTAGCTCGGCAGCAGCGGAGGGCGATTTCGCATTTGCAGCACTAGTTCAGCCATGTACAATGTATATACGTATATAGATATATATATGGCCGTAGAAGCTAGCGCAGTACCGGGCAGAGAGAGAGAGAGAGACGCGTTCACGTATAGTAGCCCCTGAGGCGTTCTCTATCTCTCCTGCTGCCTGCTTTGCTCTCTCTCTATCTCTCTCACTCGCTCCCAAGTCAGCGAGCTCCAGCGAGTCTCTCCGCGTTTTCGCTCGCCACTATATATAGCTGCGTCGTTCCTGTATATATCTATACTTGCGCGTGTATGTGTCGCTGGAGTCGTTGGAGCTAGCAGACCCCCCGCGACCGGGGGTAAGCTCGCTACACTCGCGCGCCATCCTCCCTATCCTAGCTCTCTCTCTCTCTCTCTCACTCTGTTATATAGCAGCAGCAGCAGGTCTGCACGTGCAGAGTATACGTTATATTGGAGCCTAGGCTGCCGTTGCCGCTGCCAGTAGCGCGTGCGGCACTAAGTATAGCCGTCGTGCTAGTAGTAGTATAGGTGGTGGTGGTGGTCGTCGTCGTCTCTCGCGACGTCCATACCGTATTCTATATAGGTATAGGCGCATATAACCGGGCTCGATCTACGTGCAGTACGCGCAACCCCTGACACATTCTCTAATGCACGTATATAGCTAGGCCGCGCGTCGTATGTACAGGGGTGGACGCGGACGCCTGCAGACGCCGACGCTCCCTCGCTAGCTGCTGCTGCCTCTTGCTTTAACTAACCCGCCGCTGTGCCAACGTTGCTCCTATCTCGCTATACCTACCTCGCTCGCGACGCCAATATATCTATACCCACCCACACGAGAGCCTGTATTTTCTCTCTCTCCCTCGTGCACTATGTACAACACAGAATGCTGTGCAGGCTCTATGGATGCAGTAGCACTCAGAAAGCAGCAGCAGCTGGCAATATGTATATGGCCTCACGAGCTTCTGCAGCATATCGAAGCTTGCACGATGCGAGAAAGCTGCCGATGTTGCCCTACGCTCGGCTGACTATACATCTATGTCTGTGTGGGTGTGTGCGTGTGCATGGCTGTGTAGCTGTTACCGCTAGAAGCAGCAGCGCCGTTGCACAGAGACAAACACAAAGTGCTTTAGTCTTGCTCGTCTAAAGCTCGAATGCCGCTATAACAACGTGTATATACGCTCTCGCCAGTTTTAGATAGGCAAGTTCCGATCGAAAACCCGATACCGCGTTTAATATATACGTACGAGCTGCCTCTCGCGCACCTATATACGCACCCGTCTACGTAGTAGCTCGTAAAGCTTCGCCCCATGGCAAATGCGTCGTAGCAGCAAAGACGTGCCTCGGCTCGGAATTATTCGAGCTCGACGCGAGTTTGAATTTTAGCGGGGCCGAGAGCTCGCGAATCGCGCGACAATAGCTGCTGCGAGCGCAATTAAAATTTCCAGCGTCAGCGCGCGCGCGAATATTATATCGCGCCTCTAAACGCGCTCTCGAAACACAACATATTTTCGAGCACTCGCAGAGGTGAGCTGCGTCTCTGCTCGCTGGAGATTCAAGCTGCTGTTTAAGCGCCACCTCGCCCTCCCGACGCTATACCGCCTACTTTTCGCATTTTTGTTTTTCATCGGTCGAATCCTTCGCCGAGAAGCAGTTGCGAGACCGAGAAAGATAGAGTCGAGCTAAAGAGCAAGTCTATGTGTTTTTGCTCGATTTTTCGCGCTTCTCTGTGTCTTTTTTGTTACTCCGCTACCGGCTGCTTCGCCGTTAAGAGAGCTCGAGCTCGCGAATCGAGTTTCCTTTTGCTTCTCGCGCGCGAGTTTTAATTGCTCGCTCCGCAGCACTAGCGAGTCGAGCTTTATACACATAACACACAAACATGCACACACACACACACACACACCTTCGTGCACGCAACATATACATAGAGTACGCGTTCACGTCTCCTATCCTCTGTGTGTATGCTAGCGCTTGTAGCGAGCACATATACGTGGATTAGGCAAGGGACGTTAATTGAATTTTAATTTGGTGCTTTCGAGCGTGCTCGTTATATGATCTAGTAGTAGTGGTAGTAGTCGTACTACTACTAGTACAAGCTTGTACTTTGAGGCTTTACATATTTAAACGGGCCAGGCGAGCAACGTACGTGTACGCGCTTGCCTACGCGCGCGCGCGTGTGTGTGTGTGTGTGTACCCAAGCCGCAATGCTCTTGACATTCTCGTTTTTTTCTTCTTTTTTTTTATGCGTTTTCATACGTATGTATACACGCGCGTTTATGTATAAGCTACCTGGCAGAACGACGTAGTACCTAATGACGCATCTGCGTACGTACCCTATACATGGGCTGTACCGAAGCTGCTGCTGCTGTCAGTATATCGCTATTATAATACCTTCGTTTGACGTCAAATGAATCTGTGCGCTTTTGCAGCCAGCAAATTTTCACCATATAACGCGTATATACATGGGTATATGCAGGCAGCTTCGCGCGGCTTGCCTGGCGTATCGAGTTAATTTCGTGGAATCAAGTATTGTGTAGGAGCCCGAGCTGGAGCGCGCAGCTTTTGGCAAGCAAAATAAATCGAGACTCATAAAATTTTCCCTGTCACTGCCCGCTGCACCTTGCGTGCTCGCGCGAAAAGCCGCCAACAACGAGCTTTTGCGAATACACGTATATACTATATGATGAAATCGGGCTTCTTTTCTCCACTCGTGCAGGCGAACAAATTTAGTTTATATGTATAATATAAGCGGGGGGGGGGAAAGTTCATTGAAATTAAATTTCCGTACTCAGCATTTGACGCGATAACAAGCGCTGGCACGAATCCTTGAGCTCTCGCTCGACGCGCGAGTATCGTTATCTCTCTACGAGTGTATACGTGCGTTTATGCGTGCGCGAGTGTATAAATAAATACCTGGGCGGGCTGCAGCAGTAGCTCGCTACAAATTCATACGTCTTAATGAGCTGGCTCGTCGAGTGAGTTTCGCTCTAGCTCGCCCGCGCCGCCCGCTAATGCCAATGTTTTTCCGCGTTTCTCTTCGAGTACTTTTCATCCGGAGTTTATGCGTGCAGCGTGCTACACATGCGCGAGTCGGTCTATGCACATTTAATGCGCCACTCGTGCATGAGTAATTGTCGAGAGATGCCAGCTATTTTTCGCGCGTTTTTTCGTTACTCTTTGCTCGCGCGAAAATCTCATCGCTGGCATAAACCAGCATCGCGTGCTGCCAACGCGCGCTAATAACTGATCCTTGCGCGGATCACGAGAGCAGGGACTGCGAATACGAGGACGCGACTATGACGTTGCGTAAACGTCAAGCGACGCAGTAGGCTAAAATTCATACCCGCATGCATTTCGTATCTCCTGCGACTGCGGAGACCGAGTGAGATGGCAAAAAAAAAATGGATAATTCGATCTAACAGTGGCAGTGCAACCCTTTATCGCTCTCGAGTATTAATCCTCGTCTCGGGCTCTTTCGGAGCAACGTCACGATATACATACGTATTAGGCCTTATGGCATTTGCCATTATTTAGATTAATCCCGCTTTGTTCGAGCCCGTCTCTTTCGCTGTCTCTCACCCTTGCGCGCAGATACTACTACTCCCTCTTATGCATCTTATACGGTATATACGTATTTAAGAGTACATAAGTGGAACTAGCTCTGGGCTCGCACAATGGCTGAACAAAGCGCGTTAGCGCGGAAGAACGAAAGTAGAGTATTAGCGCGATGCAGCGCAGTAGTAGTCGGGATACTTCAAAAGCGAGCTATGACCGGAGATCTTTATTCGAGCACATGACACTCGACGGTCTATATAATATGAAATAATCATCCCCGTTGCGATCGCCGTATGGCCGATGCTGCTGCTGCAGCCACTTGTATATACGAAATTCATTTAAAAGTGTCAACGGGAGAAAATTGCAGCTAGTAGTGACGTATCGTCAAAAGGAGACTCGTCGATCATTGCCGTTTTCCACTCATTACGAGCCTCGTGCCCGCTATTTTCGCGCATCGTCTGTTTTTATTGGATAATAGAGCATCGCAGATATCGGTCATCGAAGGTATGATATACACTCGGATCTTGATCTCTCTTCCAGTAATGTATCACAGCTATTTCCAGCCCTCCGAATGCACGTACACGTACAATCGATATATATTGCGGCGACAGTGCCTCTATATGAGCAATTCTCCAAATGAAACGCATTTTTGGAGGTAGAATCGCGACAAATTTTTTTTTCAACCTACGTGGATACGGACCCCCGGGAAATGTTTTTGGGGGTCCTAGGAACCTGTAACCACGTAGGAACCATTGAAATTTCAATAGTGCTTATTTTTATAGCTACTTTTGTGATTTAGAGGACGAAAAATCATGTTTTCTCGTAAATGCGGCTAGTTACTCGATTTCCAAGTCGTTGAAAAAGTATCAAAACTCATCTGAAAAATTTAACTGACTACTGTAATCGATAGGAAATTTCCTCAGCTTTCCAATAGTACTATTCGATTTTCCGAAATATCCATTTTTCACCGCGAAAATCGCCATCAAACTTAGAGGGCTAAATATCTCGAAAAACTCGGTACGGAAAAAGTGATCTTTGAGGTTTATTTTCAATTTTTCTTCGTGAAAATGAAATTTATCGAAAAATCTGACTACATCATGAGAAAGCCAAAGAAATTTCCTATCGAAAGCATATCATCATTTATTTTTTCAGTAGAATTACAATGTTATACATGGGAATTTCTGTCACGTTGTTCGCTGTTTTCTGTTTCCGAGCTGATTCAGCGCGGTCGCGAGGTTTTGGGCTCGCTACAATCAAAACTGGCTCGTAATTCCACCGAAAAAAATAAATAAAGATATGTTTTCGATAGGAAATTTCCTCAGTTTGCTCATGGTGCAGTAAGATTTTTCGATAAATTTCATTTTCACGAGGAAAAATCGAAAATAAACCTCAAAAATCACTTTTTCCGTACCGAGTTTTTCGAGATATTTAGCTTGGCACGTTTGATGGCGATTTTCTCGGTGAATGTGCGACTTATCGGAAAATCTGATACCACCATTGGAAAGCTGAGAAAATTTCCTATCGAACACAGTAGCCAGTTATTTTTTTTAGATGAGTTTTGATACTTTTTCAGCGAGTTAGAAATTGAGTAATTAGCCGTATTTACGAGAAAACATGATATTTCGTCCTCTAAATCACAAAAGTAACTATAAAAATAAGCACTATTGAAATTTCAATGGTTCCTACGTGGTTACATGTTCCTAGGACCCCCAAAAACATTTCCCGGGGGTCCGTATCCGCGTAGATTGAAAAAAAAATTTTCCGCGATTCTACCTCCAAAAATGCGTTTCATTTGGAGAATTGCTCATATACGTATAGGAGGTAGGCGCGTTACGTGATATTATATTAATTACGCTCGTTCGGCGTGATCCACGGAGCTTTCGTGCGACAATACGAAATCAAATATAAAATAAGCTCCCTCGAAGCTCGACGCACACCGTGTGTAACCCTCGCTTATTTCGTTTTAAGCTGCTGCTCTGTATGTACAAGCTGCGAGCCGTATACATGTATACGCGCTCATATATAAGAGCACAGCTCTCGCGCTCTCCGTGTAATTCATCAAACATCAGAATACACACTGACACAGATATTCAGCCCTCGTTCTGGCGTTTACATGCTTTTCAGGCTGCGCGCGTAAAGATATCTTTCTCTCTGTGCGTGCACGAGGGGGAAAATTGTGTGCTTTTCAATGCACAACGCAGAGGCGTACACGGCAGCAGACGTTGCACGGGCGAACGACGATCATCAACGGAGCTTTAGCTTCTCTCACTCGATATTTTTATCTTTTCTTACTTAGACTTGGCTTTCTCGAATAATCAGGTTAAAGCGCGCGCAGAGCAGTGGCAGTGCAATAGCTGCACACTGCTCGGCTATATCGAGGTAATATGTGCTATATATGCGTTTATATATACGAAGAGGGAGAGAGAGAGAGAGAAAAGCTTGTGCAGCAGGAACGTACTAATTGCCCGTCGTCTCTCTCTCTCTCGGTCGCTCTGACGGCTGCACCAGCAGCAGAGGCAGTAAAGAGCGAGAGCTCCAAGCTTGCAAATATATCTATATGTATGTTGCGAGGACGTAGAGAAGCGAGAGAGAGAGAGTCCAAGCGCGTTCTGAGCGCGTCGCAATCAAGCGCACAAGCTAGAGATAGTGGTCCATCCACGTACTCTCACACAAACACACCTTGCACATGCACACGTAGCCTCGTTGGCAGAAAGTACGAGAGAGAGAGAGAGAGAGAGAGAAGCAGGCTTAGTCAAGCCATGGCTGCCTTGCGTATATAGATATAGACTCGGTGGTGCAGAGCAGAGTGGAAGCTAGCGTACATATAGGTATAAAGCGGGCGCAGAGGACATGGCGCGCTCGGTATATATATAGAGGAGCACCAGAAGCGCTCGCGAGAGAGAGAGAGAGAGCCTCGACGTAATCAGTGAGAGAGCGAAGGCTGGCCCTCCTCTCTCGCCTCACCCCGCCGCACCGGGGCTGCTGGAAGCAGCGCGCCTCACTCCCCTCGCGCGTCCGTAGTGGTTCGTGCCTTGCCTCAGCCGCGCTTCAGCCCCCCTGCAGCCAGTAGCAGCGGCAGTAGCAGCGCCAGCAACCCGCCGCCACTATATGTTCCGAGTGTTCATCAAGGCTCCTGTGCTGCAGCGTACGCGAACGAGCTTCTCGTTCTCTCTCTCTCTCTCTCTCTCGCTCGCTCGCTCTATCTGACCGTCTATCTATCTATCCAAGCGCGCAGAGCTCGCGAGCGTACTCGCGCGTCCTGCACAAGCCGAATAATAGATTCCTCGCTCCCAAGAGAGTGAGGAGAGAGAGAGAGAGAGAGAGAGAGAGAAAAGCCCCGAGGCTTCTAACGAGCGTCTGGCTATATACCGATAAACGCCCCCTCTCGCACCCGCGCCACCCCTCGACCACCCCCGCGTTTTCTCTCTCTCTCTCTCTCTCTCTCTCTCTCTCTCTCACTCTATATATGTATATAGCAACGCGAGCAGAGTAGAGCTTGCACCACTGCTCTCGCGCTGGCTGCTACGCGCGCTCGCCCGTACGTCCTACCCGCCCTCTCGAGAGCTGCCACCTATTTCTGTATATAGCCCGAGCCCGTGTGTATAGCCTCCTGCGCTGCTGCGGAAGCTCGAGACTCGCTTCTTTATTTGCCTGGCCGCGTATATATACACGCCAGCCAGCTAGCTGGGCTTTTTTTTGCCTCCCTTTCTCTGGCTCGTCTTCCTAACTCCGCTGCTGCTGCTGCTTCCTCCTCTCTCTCTCTCTCTCTCTCTCTCTCTCTCTCTCTCTCTCTGTAGTATACATGCGAGCACATACACTCACACAGACGCGCTTCTTTCTTGCGCAACCCGAATCAAAGTGAGTGCAGAGCGCGAACCAAGCGCGACTCCGTGAGCGCGCCTTCTTTCGAGCTCCTGATTAGAAGCCAGCTGTTGATAGTGCCCTCGCAGCTGCGTGAGCGAGCCAAGCATGAACCCACCCAACCTACGCGCTTTCAACTTTTTTTCCTCGCGGCGTCATATTTTCTTCTTGCCTGTCTCGAGAAAAATACAAACTCGAGAAAAAAAAAGTAAAAGAAGCCTCTCCGTTTTGCAAGTACAGTTTATTGAGTTTCTGTTTCGAGTCAACATTGTTACAAGCTCTTATCATACTAACACAATTAAAGATTAAACAAACAGTTTTCAAATTCATTTATAAAATCTGTGACACATATTATAACCGCGTAAAAACTTACCCATTATAAATAGTCTCCTAAACTTACTCTCTTACCATAATCTAATGATCATTTAAATTCACTCATCCCTCGTTTAATTGATGGCTTTGAACTTTGAGTTATCCGACGCAAGTGCGAGCGAATGATTCCGAGTCGAGACATGTTCTTTTCATCGCCCGTCCCACATTAACACGAGCCCGAGGAAATGGCTCAGTTATGCAGCTATTATATACATATACAGAAGCTTTGCCGATCAGTGTTTTAACGACCTTCTCAAGATGTCGTACTCGTTAGCCGTACGCGCCAGTTGCTTTTCCCCGTCGCGTTATGCCCCGTCGTCCTTGCCGCCGTCGTCGTCGTTATTATTACGCTCGTCGGCGTTGCAGTCGTAAATTTCTGCCAAGATAAGCATTGTTACGAGGTGCCGCTACTCCCGAGTATAAAAATGATCTTCTTTTTAGCTTGTAGAAAGCCTTACTCTTCGTGGCCATTACCGAAAGGCATTCGGCCAAAGGGTTATTCTCGCTTTTGACTCTTTTCTCTCTCCCTCTCTTCTTTTCTCGCCCTTGATTTTCCAACTAATTTTTCGGTATTAAAAGCACGCGTACTTGCGATTGTTTTTTTTTCCCAGCCCAATGATTCCAAGGGAGATGAAAAAAAGTTTCAGCTAAAGCTCTGACATCGCTATGTTTTCGACTTAATCACGTATGTATAAGATAGGTACGGAGTCGAACATGCGTGCATCATCCCTCGGTACAGCCGCGTATATGTTGTACGCGCGCTCGCCTGGACTCTAGGCATGCACCGTTGAGCTTGAAACAGCGTGCCTACGCGGATAACGGACTTAGCCTCCCATTACTCGAGATGAAAACGGAAAGAGGGAAAAAAAGAAAACGGAAAAAGATAGAAAGAGAAAAATAAGACAAAAAGGCGGAGAGCGAAAAAATAAAACGTTTTGGAAAAATAGGGAAAAAAAGAGTGGACCAACGAACGAACCAACGAACGAACGACCCATTTTTTAATTCTCCCGTGAGGGTTTGTGCTCGCGCATGCTCTGAATTTCCCATGAAGCTTGGCAGTAGTCTCGCGCGTGCGAGAGGCTATATATACGTAGGTATAATACGTACGCGCGAGAGTCATCGTCGACGCGTCACGTCGCAAGAGCAGCGGAAAAAACCAACAGGGTTTGAACGATGCGCAGCGCACATTTAACTCACGAATGAACGAGGCTACGTGATTAAAAAAAAAAGGAGGGACGCGGGGGGATGAAGAGAGAAAGGAGTAACGGTGCGAGAAACGATAATGAGGGAGGCTCCAGCTCCCCAGCTGTATACAAATATATATTTTTAAGTATACATATATAGTATAGCGGCGACGAACCGAGCGATGACTGAAGTAGGAAAATGCGCGTGGGAGGCGACAGTAGCGGCCAACGGTACAAAAAGCTCGAGCGAACGCAAAAAGATAACGGCGAGTAAAAATAAGCATCACTCCTGGAACTCGGAATAACATTAACACAGGCGCGTATCTACAATAATGTACGCACTAGGTAAAAAATGGAAACTCCATTTTTATGGGTTAGAAGGTCGAAGCTCGCGTGTTAATAACTTTTTTCCAATTTTGTACGCTTCGCAATCGCGAGAATTTTCCAGATCATTTATGTAAATCAATCGCTACCCAATATTTATTCTGAAAGGTAAAACCAAAAACAAACCACTAGTTTATCTCTTTCATTTGACATCGTCATTATGAGAGTACTCGGTTTGCCCTGGTAATATGTAACATAAACATACTTGAAACTATTTTCCCTGGGTAATTTGACTGAACATGAATTACTGTAACATTGCTAAAAATGTATCGAAATAATGTGTGCATTATTACGTTTTTATAACCAAAGTATGGATAAACAATTAATGAAATATGGAATTAAGTAGGAAAATAAAAGTTTAAGCGCGAGAGTTGATATTTATAATTCCTTTACAATGATCAGAAGAATATTTAAATAATATTGTTTCTTCGAGATTACAATGTGGTGTAATCATGATGAAAATATGCATAAAATAGACTGTTCAGTGACTTGAAACTGACTTTTAACTATTGCCGATAAACTCAAAAACAACAAAAAAGCAAATTAATCCCAGTATCGAGGTATAAAACAATTAAACGACCTAGTCCATAATTCAATATGTAAAGCAAATTTAGTCAAGGCTATCGGCAATACGGCATGTCAACGCGAGCGAATTATAAGCATAGTTAACTCTGTAATAATAGCCCATGCGCTCAACAACAGTAGCACCATCGCTGCTTCATACCACACGCGCGCGCACACACACACACACACACACACACACACACGTAGTGCAGCACATGTACAACGAGTAAAGCTCATGATACGATGCATAGCGACCCGTTTATTATGAGCCGTACATGCAGCAGAGGATCATTGATTGGTTAGCACTTTATTATGGCTGTTGATTCGCGAGGGACTGAGCGAGCTTTAATACTCTCTCTACATCGAATAATAATCGTTTAACTCATCACACACGAATGCATACACATGCGTGGGAGCGTCAAAGTGAGAGAGAGAGAGAAAGAGAGAAAGATAAACAAGCATCTAACTGATTTTGCCGTATGTGCAAGCGCTTATATGCTGCACGATTTGATGGTCCATGTTATATTAACGTGCCACCTGTTTCGCCTTCTTCCATATAGACAGAAAGAGAGACATAGGGCCAGAGTAAAAGAGAGAAAGAGAGAGAGAGAGAGACAGAGAGAAAGTACCTGTACATAACAGCCTGTACATTATATAGTCCGAGGATTGAATTTCAAGACCAT
This sequence comes from Trichogramma pretiosum, assembly GCF_000599845.2. Taxonomy (NCBI): domain Eukaryota; kingdom Metazoa; phylum Arthropoda; class Insecta; order Hymenoptera; family Trichogrammatidae; genus Trichogramma; species Trichogramma pretiosum. The sequence goes on along the minus strand of NW_019640833.1, from coordinate 748,702 downwards.
TAAAGTGCCAGCTTGGAGTAATTCAATTTTAACTACGTTTAGTGCGTGTGTATGTGTGCATGGCTCGAACGTACACCTATGCGCATAGCAAATTTTTAACTTTTACCTTGCGTGGCATGTATTTCCCATCGCTGTTTTATTTTCAAGTTCGGTTTGTTATACTTGGTGAAATACACGCGAGCCGGTACGAATTATACGGCCTTTTAACGACCTCTTGCTACTCGTCGATTATATGCCTCGACTCTTTCCCCGCCCGTAAAAGGATCCTTGACTAATTTGTACACGTCCCTTACAAAACCAACACTCGTTATCAACGATAAAAGGATCAGAGCGATAATATCGAATTGTTTTGATTTGTATTCGTTTACACGAATACGCACTCCTCGTGTAAAACACATCCACGACCTTGACTTTTGTGTGTTATACGAACGATTGAACTTTCGATGGCGTATGAATCAAAACAACCAATCGGTTACCAGTACGTGATATTGTGTACGATATAATGCAACGCGTGTGAAAATACAAAGCCACGTATTAAACTACAAAATCAATGCTCTCTGCACACACGTACGGCTTGAAAAATCGATAAAATATACAATTTTCCATGCTGACAAGAGATAACCCGTCGCACGGTGAGCAATAAAAAGAGCCCCTCTGTTGAATATAACCTACAGGAGTAAAGACACATTCCGAATGAAAGACTCATCTCACATTCATGCGCATTCAGTGCTGTTTATTTGGGTACTCAATTTTCTTGTTTCAGTTGAAAAAGCTGCAAGCGCGAGATTCGCCCGCAACGCTTAATTGAACCTACCCTTGGTTGAACGAAATGTGTTTCGATCTTGGGTGTAAAAAAAGAGCCGCGTATACGCGGAGCTCGCTCGCTCGCTGGTTCTTAGAAGGCTAGGAAAAGTACCCGACCCCACGAGTCACCCCCTATTACCGAACAGCACGTAGTCGTGCTGCGTGTGCGTGTGCAGTGCACGCAGACGAAAAGACATTTCTCGCTCCCTTACTCTCTTCTTTTTTTCTCGTTCTCTAGCATGTTCGGTTCGGCGAGAGAAAGAGAGAGAGAGACGATTATCGCTCCCCCGCGTAGAGCTCCGCTTCTCTTTCTCTCTTTCTCTATCTCGTTTCGCGAGAGGAAGAAACGCAGCGCTCACAAGGGTGCAATTTTCGATTCGCGCGCGAGCAACGCTAATCGAGCCGAAAAGGGTCGCAAATACACCGGACAATGGATGAACGCACGCAGAAGCTTTTTGTCCAGTTCACAACTGCGAATTTGTTTTAATGGCTAGGCACGCACCGACTCGCAGCAGAAAGAGAGGGAGAGAGAGAGAGAAAAAAAGACAGGTCTGGCTACACAGACTGGCCGATAGTGTATAGACGAGCGGAGTTCTGCCTGCATAAGCCTGCGCCACCGTCGCTGCTACAAAAGAAATGTTTATCGAGTTTGCTGGAACTAAACGCAATTCGTAGCTCGCTACTGGGCTACTGCAGCCATTGCACTGAAAGTGCGTAGCACGTATAGTGGGGCCCCGACGTTTCTCGATCGACAAAAAAATTTAACTTCAAATTGCTCCGAGGAATACCCCTAATAGCCGCTAGCCAGCTATTTTTTACTTTGAGTATGAAAATAGATTTACAACAAGCATTTCTAACGCTATTTCAAGAAGAGCCAATGTTCGTAAAGCTAAAAGACGCAATTACGCTTGGAACTTTCATATTCGCGTGTTTTTATTTTTCTTGAGATAAAATTACATCGGGTGTGTTGACAAAAAAAAAATTATTTCCATCCCATCTCGATACTCGGTTTATAATACGAAACAATCGCGATATTTCACTGCCGCCTCGAAGCCAATGATCACAGCAGGTTCCGGCTGCAGTACGTCACAGGTGCGCATTACAATCAAACGTAGCGTCCCGCCTTTATTTCTCTTTTCTTTGCTTTTATCAGCCGCGGCCGCAGCACACTTGAAAAGAACCGTAATGTCTCGGACTCGATTATTTCTACACTTCTCTCGTGCTCTCGTGCGCGCGCTCGCAAATCATTGAATCGAGATGCACATAATTGCGGGTACGTCATTTTTATTCGGCCGCTCGATTCGTTGCTGGACGGGGTTGGCACGTGCTGTAGCCACCGCCGCTGTTATTGTTGATGTCGATGCTACGGCTACGTACGCCTGCCCGAGCCATATATTTACGCGGCACACGTGACACTGCAGGCTCACTCGTCAAATATGACTCGTATAAAAGAAGCTTTGTGCCTGCCGAATAGTACACGTAGATGGACAGTAATAATTGGCTTTTATTATTTCGATCAACATGCCAGTTCGTACACGAGAATCGCGGAGCTGCTGCGAAAACATCGGTGACTTTTTCGACGACTGGTATACACATAAAAAAGACTTGAAAGGTCGGTAAAAATGAATTTGTTAAAGCAGTGCACTTTGGCGGATCAAAAGCAGTCGCTGAAGGAGTCAGGGCGAGAAAGCTCGATTCCGAATCATTAAACAAAGTCACGCTCGTTTTATGTGCGCCCGGAGAACCACCCACGGCTTTTTAATTGTTGCTCTCTCAAGAGTGCGCGCGTGCACCGGGAGAGGCAGAGAGAATCTTGGGGAACGGCATTTCCGAGCCTAGTCCAAGTACCGTCGACGACGGTCATTCCTCCTCCGAGTGCGGGGGCTCTCCTTACGAGTCGAGTCGTGCATCGCGGCGGCGGCGGCGGCGCAGCTTACATAAACGCGCAATTACGCGAGAAGTGATCGGTGAAGCGCCCTTTGAACTGGCTTGCGCGGGCGCAGTGGCACACGCTTGCGTATTTCCGCATGGCGGAGCCTGCAGGGCCAAAGAAAAAAGCTGCATGCATGGAGAGCGAGGCGCGTCGTCGTCTTGTGAGGCGCCGCGCACAAAGTCGACGATTACATTATACGCGTCGGAGGCAAAGCGAACGAGCTGACTCATTGGAGTACATGCAGGCGCGAAAACGTTCTCTCTCGCAGCCCGGCTGTGTCACGGCCTCGCTTTTCCTGCCGAAAATACACGCGTAATTAGAAATTGCGCGTGCAGCAGCTTTCTCTCTCTCTATGTAATACTGCAGGCGCGCGTTTATTAATAAACATCAAGCGCGCGGGCGTGCACGCGAAAATCTCAGCGATTTATAGTACAGCCTTTTCGTCGAATTTTCTATTATAGTTGCCGTTGCGACGTCGCGCTTACGCGAGTGTCTCGGCTAACGTAGCGATACATTAGGAGAAACATCTAGGCTCGCGACGTGAAAACTTTCGCGACGACAAACCCGTAGCGCCGTAAACTCATCGCGCTGCTCGACACGACTGCGTAGGAGGGATATCGCGCTCCACAATGCTCGGAGGTAAAAAATCGTCATATGTCGGCGTTGCTGATGCTTTGCATCGCGTGAAAGTAAACCCTCGTATCCATAGGATATTCTTTGGATGTGCGTAATACATATGGAGCAATGAATTTGTTTCAATGGAAACACCCCTCGCACATGGTCATCTGTAGAGTCGCTGCGTAGCTTTAAACGCATCGAGCCATTGAACGAAGCCATCGACGCGGTCTCTAATGCACGTATGGTCGCATGCATAGTCGTCATGTTGTAGATACGCACGAGAGACACACATTGAATAAATCCGCTAATTGCAGGCTTAGGGTCTGGATTTTATAGGCTGCTGCGAGACGCGAACCGAGTCTTTTCTTCTGCCGCTATAGATGCCGATTGTCAATTGTACAAATATAATATTATGCACGTGATGCAACTCGAGTCCACCATCGTCATCATTGCGTTCGTGCAGAACTCGCTATGTAGCCCCGTGTGCTGCTTCATAAGAAAGGAGAGAGAGAAAGAAAAGACAGAGAGGCCGCAGTGCAGAGCACACTGCACACAGAGGATATATATATGCACATATATATGTACGCGAGCTCGACCTCGCGAACGCGCACGTGCATGAATATGTATGCGGCAACGCTCGCATTCGACGCAGCAGCAGCAGCAGCAGCAGTGTACCCTACTGCAGTGGCACACAATTGCAAGCGCACATACATACCAGGCTCGAAAGCCGGAACGCAGCGACGCAGAGAGAGTTGCTCGTGCTCGTCTGAGGAATATGTGTGTGTGTGTGTGTGTGTGTGTGTGTGTGTGTGTGTGTGGGTTACTGCACACATGTACGTGCGAAAAGGGGTGGTGTTGATGCTGGAACGTAGCAGAGAGAGAGAGAGAGGCCAAAGACGGCGGCAACGAGATAGCGCGTATATACACACGGAGCAGCAACGCTGGCGACTGCACACATGCCCAGCTATATAGCCGCAGCTAGCTAGCTATCTCAGCCCCTATATCTTGCAGGCTACGTACGTACACACATACGCGCCCAGCGAAAAGCTCGCTGTACACCCGGAGAGAGATATATACGTGTGTGGCGCGCCAAATAGCGCGAGCGGCTCTGCTCTCCGCAAATTCCGTATATAGCCGAGGGGAGCGATAGCGCGCGGAGCTCGACGCGGGCGCGATCGTAGCCCTTGATTTAGGCCTCTCTCTCTCTCTCTCTCGCCCGTGTGGATGCAAGCGAGCTCGCTAGCTACTGCGCTAGTGGTATAGAGCCAGCAGCCCCCCTGCACTAACTATATAGCAGCTACCAAAGTCGCAACTCGCGCGCGGCGTCCGCTCAGATAACGGAACCAGCCAACCTATGCCAACACACACACACATACACACCCAACGACGCGTGTACACAGCATCTGAGCCCTGGAATACAAGCGAGAAACGCGCCAGAATTATGCTAATACTACTACCTACGCCAAGAATCTTCGTAACTTGTATCGGGATCCTTCTCTTTCTAACGTTTTACGACCCAACATAATCTGGTCTAAATGTTGCCGAAATATAAACTTATGTACTACGACTGAGCTTTCTTCAATCGACTGGGCTATTGAAATTTGACTCCGTCCGTTTATGAAATAAACTCCAGTAGTGAGCAAAACGAGGAAAGTGGAAAAACCCGCCAGAAAGGCGATATTACATATGCTCGCGCGTTCAATTACCGGATAATACACACCTAACATATTGAATACTTTCCATCTTTTTACACATCATCGCATTATACTTGAGATTCTCGATAGATAGAGATCGATGACATTCCATGTCTGCAACTTTTTGTTTAATTGAAGACGGAGCCGCCACACAACGACCATATACGCCTCTTATTCGGAAAAATATCGGAACTACTTCAGCTCTTTTCTCTTTTTTCACAGCTTCTTTATTAGACACCGCTGCATATATCATCTCGAAATACAATAGATTCACTAGTGTTCACTTTACCGAATATCTGAATAACTTACTTCCACAGTGGTGATCGTTTTCACACTTTCCAATTAGCTCATGTTCAAACTGTTGCTTTTGCTCCTTTTTTAGAAGAATTTGACGAAATGACAATTACTCATCAACTTACAATTTCATTGAAATAATTTTTTTCATTGTAAATTTAGTTTGAAAACATGAACTTTTCCATAAATATTTGATTATAGTTTAGTATTTGAAAATTTATAGTAATTTTTTCTATATTTTCTTCGCTATCGGAATCGAATGTACGGATGAACTCGTTTGAAGAGAAAATAACATATTTTAAATATGTGTACAAAAAATCTTTACGGGTCCGTTAATGTAATGGTCGAAAATGACTAGAAAATTGCTACTCTTGTGGAAGATCAGTCTCGTTAAGATTTTATTTTTCCATCCGATTAGTTCTAAATGCATAGATTTTCGTAAGGTTCTACGTGAACACTAAACATCGCAATGTATCAGCAGTTCTTCGTTAGCGTGTGGCCCGCACAGGGCTTTTTGCAAGACAGATATCGATCGCCGGAATAATTTTACACATATTTTGTTTACGGTATCAGATTTTGCGGAGCACGGCTCGTTTTAATACACAGCCTAATGCGCTTTTGGTCATGCATAAGCACGAATGTGTGCGCATAGACCCAAGCAAGGGTGCAATGGAACGCAAAGAGGGAATTGGTACGATACAACGTGTCTGGCGATAGAAATTTGTTGTCGACTCTCCGGAGTCCGTGACCGATGAATTAGGCAGTCATTATAAAGTCCGACAGCTTTTTCTAGCAAATGATTAATCGAGCGGACGGGCCTCGAGATAAAGAGCCGTTCACGCTCGTTCACGTAAATAACTTCATTGGTTGCACGTACGACTATTCCAAAGCGAATCGTTGTTTATTTAGTATTATCCCACAAACACGTAATTTTTATAAATGTCCTCGAGTATACGATTTAAAAAAACAATTACTTTTAACGCAATAATAAACTGGTGGAAAAGTCAGTACTGTGAACTTTTTGGTAATAGGTGTATCCAGTCTAGCAACTCTCCAAGAGTTTTTTATGAAAATATCATTTATCTTTCGCGCATTGATACTCATTTCGAGCGGATAGAAAAATGATTAATTCGAGCGCTGTTCAGCAGTTCTGCATGCTATAGCAGTTATAAAGAAAATTTTCGGAAAATCTAGCCTCGAGTGAGAACCACCTGCACCCGATGGAGCGTTATACGGTAGGAGCCGAGATGAAGTCCTCTTTTGGTGATACAGTTTGAATTTGAGAACCTCTGCTCGTCGCTTGCAGCTGCCGCGCTTAGTTCGCTCTCTCTCTGGTCGGGCAACGACAACGACGCCATCGACGACGTTGGGTTGTCTGGCTTGCCTCGCGTATATTACGCGCAGCACAGCACCCTCACAGCGCGACGCCTTTACTCAGTCGCGTTTTCGCGCGTCCGCTCCTTTCCCTGCCTACACATATAGGTATATATCTACGGCGAATGGTATCTTTATATAGGTATACAGTTGCGCTAGCGCGTGCACACGTACATGGAATTTGCCACGGCCACCTAGCGCCTTTACCCTCGGCCATAAGCAGCGAAGAGCACCCAACAGCGGTATAACGGCAAGAGAGAGAGAGAGAGAGAGAGAGAGAGAGAGAGAGGGCGGTTGTTCGGAAGAGCTACGTAGCGTGGAACGCGCCAGGGGTCGTCTTGCCGGAATGAGGTTGACGCGCCCAAGCGCACCAGCGACGCCACCGTCGACGCTGCCTCTACCGCTGCTGGACATCCTCTCTGCCGCAGTTCCATTTCTCGCTTGCCTCCCTTCCACTAAATTCCAGATATGAATTTTCTTTTTCTACGCAAATAAGCTCGCCGAGGACGAAAAGAAAGATTTTACGCTACTTCGGGATTCCCTCCAAATTGAGTAACGAACAGTAATATTTTATTATTGATTTTTAAGATAACAATATTTACTAAATACGCTAGAATATCTGCGTACCTTTTTTTGAAAGGGCAAGTATATTCGAACGTCATTTTAACTGGCAAAAACGACGAATAAAGATGCATTAAAGATATATCAGAGACAGCTGCAATACAGCGCTTATCAAATAATGAGTATATTCATGAAGAGTATAAAAAAGTCAAGGCCACGGGAGCGCGAAGGAGAGAGAGAGAGAGAGAGAACGCGCCACAAAAAAACACATTCACTCTCAGTCTGAAAAGTAGACCATCATTTCTCCCTCAACATCCCGCAGTTATATAGAGAAGTAAAGAGTGGAGTGAACACAGCGAGCGGGAGAGAGACAGAGAAAGAGAGAGCGAGAGACAGAGACAGACAGAAGAAAACATAGCATAAACCGGCGTGCGGCTTGCTTCATGCTTCTACTACAACTGCTGAGTGGGAGGAAAGAGGCCGGGTGATCATCCGATCAGCTGATCGCTCGCTGTACACGCTGTATACAGTATCATAAGCCACGTGCGTATATGTATATAGGAATGTGAGTGCGGTTAGTTGAGCGACCTGTATTTCCGCAAAAGATAAATGTATGTATACATATGTACATACACCTATGTACACTAGGCTCATGCACGCACACACACCAACACACGCAACATCGTAGCTCGCGTCCCCTCTCTCCCATCGCACACATTGCGGCTGGGGGTGTACAGCGAGAGTAACTCGGCTAGAGGCGCGCACGTGTATGGTGCGCAGCCTGTGTGTGTGGGTGCGCTAAAAAGGGGAGGAAGCGGAGAGGGAAACTCCGATAGGCGGAGCGAATACTGCTGACAAGAAGCGCACCGGCGCAGAGCCAAGTTAAATCCATACCTCTGCCGCTAGCTGAACGACGCTAGACTGCGCAAGAACGTACACACGTACTACTACTCCTGCATACATGCGCGATTTTGCCTATGTAGTGCCTATAAATGTGTATAAATTTCGAGCGTGTTTCTCTGCCTCTTTCTCCGTGTGTACTTGCATATACACATGTATTACATATGAACAACGACATCGGTATCACATGCACGCACTTACAAGTTCGTTTCTATGTACGTTCTCGTCGGCGTGTTGGTCTTGCTTATACGTGCGTGTGGGTGAACACATATATTCTTATATAATACAGCCAAAGAGATAGAGCAAGAGAATAAGAGAGAACGCGCGCGCACACTGCACAAGCCTTTTCAATGTCAATGTCATCTCGGGCCATTTACTCTCTCTCTCTCTCTCGCTCTCTCTTTCTCTGCTACTTTATGAGCGTGTATTTTAACTGATGTAGCCTGATGTATACATTGTATCGTGTGCTCTCAAGTAAACGTTGAATTTGCTTAAACGTAGTTTTAATGGATTTTCACCACTACTGCTCTTCGTTTCAACTTTACCTTTTACACTGAATTATATCTTTCTTTGAAATATAATGAGCAAACAGAACAATTTGTATCGTTTTATTTGATAACTTTCGTCTTTCGAATAGATTGTTATTCTACCAATGCACTAATCTTGACTACATTTTCAAGTTATTATGCGTTTATGTTTTTGATACACATTTTTAATTCTCGCCTCCAAGTCAATGAAAAAACTTAAAAATTTAATTTTATTCCAATAAAAGAGCGAAAGAATTATTGAAAATTATACTAGATATCGTTTCATTTTTAATCAGTGCTATTTCATTTTAAAATGTAGTTTGTATATTTGTATATTTGTATTGTAGGTTGTAATAGTAGTAAATGGCAAATGTATAAGTACTAACAACGCACTCTGATGGCGAGGCAGCGAATCGACAATGATGAAATTGGCGCGTTGAAACATTCTCTGACTCAAAAGATCATATTACAGGGCACATTTTACTTCAGTCGGTAAACAACATTACGTGCGCATCTACGATTAAACAATTATTCGAGATAATTCAACACCTTACGTACCATTCATGATATTGTGTTTTTAAGCATACATTTTTCTGAACTCTTACAATAGTTTAAATAATAATGAAAACCATATAAATAACGTCGAATTTTGAAACGGTAGTAATAATAATGACAAGCTTCATCAAAAGATTTATAAGAATTGATTCGTGCATTTGACAGCCCGTTTATCTTTATTATATTGATATTACAAACCGATGACATATAATAATAATGAAGCTAGTTAGAAGTAGGCAGTTAGCTAGCTAGAAAGTTGGCACAAAAAATAAGGATCATTGTGTCATTCTGTTACTGCTAGCTCAAATACGCTCCCACCTTCGGTTTACTCCTCCTTTACTTTGTATAGAAAACATTATTATTATAAGGTTGGCGAACAAAATGGCGCTGCGACTGCATGGCCTCTCAATAAGACCAGCAATTTTCTCACAAATGAATGAACAACGAACTTCTGAATATTGTCAAATTTTTTAATCAATGGTTCAATTATAAATAAGTAAATTTGATTGTTAACTAGCGAACAATACTTATATTTTAATTTCAACAGTATTTATACACAAAACAAATTCTAATATTAAATTTTTGTACTATATGTACTTTGTTTTGGTTTAAAATTCATTTACAATTGAACATAAATTGATGGCTCTGGCTTAAGTTTTAATTGTTAAAAAAACACCCTTCTTTCGTCACTCGAATTATTTTGATTTTGAAACGTAGATATATCTAGCTAATAAAATTACCGTCGAAGACGTGACAAGCGTTGAGCGATTCAGCGAATTAATCTCATCCACACATGTCGCCCTGAAGAAAATTCTAATGCTCTGGTCTACTTATTTTCGTATGGCCTATATATTTCAAAAATTGAGAGTGTGTTGTTTGATTATTGAATATCCATTGAATATTTGATCATAAAGAAAAATGCATGTTGAAATAAATTTATAAAAATATTTCAATAAAAATATAATGATTGTTGCAGATGTAAAAGGCAATAAATCTGGTCTTACTAAAGCTTTTTTGAACTCTTTTTATTTAAAATCTATATATACATAACTAAACAATACATACAAACTAACTACAACAATTAAATAAAAATACAAAATGTATGAGCTCAAGTCGAGTGACGCGAACCCCAATTAACTAAGAAAATTAGAGTCGAATATGTCGGGATGGGTTTTCAACCGATTTTTATAATAGGATGAAAATCTTTTCATATTCCAACTAACCAATGGAATTTTGACATCTCTTCTGATAGCTTCGTTCGTCATAAACAGCTTGATGAATTGACAATGTTTTATAATATCTTGGATTGAAATCTTTCAAATATTTGAATTTTGGATTTGACAGCAGCACTCGGTAATTAGATATTTCCATGCATCCAAAGAACTATGTTTATGTTTCTCATCGATTTTCGAATTATGTAGAACTCTGTTGAATTAACTTGAAGTATTTGGTTCTCCAGATATGATTTCAATCATTGGTATAAGCTGCTAAAATTAATAAAAGGTTTTTTCATGAATTAACCACGTTACGAAATTTGGAAAAAGTTGTTTTTGTAAATAGATTACTGATTTCAGTAAATAAAAATAATAATAACGTACCCGAATAATTACAGTGCGTAATCCTGTTAGAATGATAATAATTTTCAAATTACTTCAATCAATTTATGCACCTATAGTAGCATTCATACAATTTTGTAATATTGTAGTTGCAATCAAAACGTTTGGTAATAGTAACCAAATGAGTTTGCGCACCACGATATTTTTGCACCTGATTCTAGAGTTGCATACCTTATTTCGTTGACTATTCAGTAGCTTCATGATGCTCTTCTACTTGACCCCGGATTGCGTCTCGACGTCTGTTGGCTTCTCTGACCTATTCTTCTTATTCCTCTGCTTCCTCTAGCTCTTGTGTTTGTTGAACGATACATCCTGCGAAACCTCACAACTATAAATCCAGAACTTCTTAATTCATTCCCATTAAAATCTGTTTCGCATTCGTTAAGCTGCTGAGAATCGTTTAATAAATCCCGAGCCGTTGAATCATGCGCAAATAATAATCTGAACAATTGACTTGCTAATGAACCACCACTAGGAGGTCTAAAAGGTGGAGTATCTTGAGGCCTATTCCTTTCTGCAGTACGCGAATTTTGATTAGATCCAGCACCATCAATTGAATGGACATTTTGACTAGATTCATTCGATACTGATGTAAGTTGATGTTGTCCTGAAACCGGAATATATATATTATAATATATTTATAATTGAGCCGGACATTATTATACCCGTGTAAAAATTTTTAAGTGGTATTTAGGTTTTCTAAAAGTTGACGAAACTTATTTTCGGTGCAAGTTTTCATAACTTTGTCTTTGAGGCACCGTCAAACATTCGAGAAAAAATGCTCTAGTTTTTTAAACGTTGGGCGGACATGTCAAAAATTTCAGATAACTTGAAAAAACTTGCGAAAATGTGGCTCAAAAGTTTTTTCAAAGTTAAGATAACTTTACAAAACTTCGATCACATTTTCTCAAATTTTTCAAAATTTTCGTGAAATTCAAAAAAATTTATTTTACAGACTCGCGCAAACACTAATACAAAAACCAAATCACGTACACATTTTTTATTGAAAATAAGCCTTTTTTAGCTCTGATTACACGCACAAACATACATCGCGTACGCTTACATCGACACATACACGAATCCGTTTGCACATAAACTTATCCGCGAACAGTCACATACCACATAATTTTCTAAGCCTTGTCGCGAACACCGAAACTCACACACTCTACTAAACACAAAAAAAAATTTAATCACTTCAATAAGGAATGATTTACCTCGCTTAAAATAGATAAACGCGAATTTGTCGGAGACACTCTTATACGCGGATAGATCATTTAAATCATTCCTTATTGAAGTGATTTAATTTTTTTTGTGTTCAGTAGAGTATGTGAGTTTCGGTGTTCGCGACAAGGCTTAGAAAATTGTGTGGTATGTGACTGTTCGCGGATAAGTTTATGTGCAAACGGATTCGTGTATGTGTCGATGTAAGCGTACGCGATGTATGTTTGTGCGTGTAATCAGAGCTAAAAAAGGCTTATTTTTAATAAAAAATGTGTACGTGGTTTGGTTTTTGTATTAGTGTTTGCGCGAGTCTGTAAAATAAATTTTTTTGAATTTCACGAAAATTTTGAAAAATTTGAGAAAATGTGGTCGAAGTTTTGCAAAGTTATCTTAACTTTGAAAAAACTTTTGAGCCACATTTTCGCAAGCTTTTTCAAGTTATCTGAAATTTTTGACATGTCCGCCCAACGTTTAAAAAACTTGAAAAATTTTTTCTCGAATGTTTGACGGTGTCTCAAAGACAAAGTTATGAAAACTTGAACCGTAAATAAGTTTCGTCAACTTTTACAGCGTTTTGATACTTTTACAGCGAGTTAAAAATTGAGTGATTTGGCCAATGAAAAATTTGATGTGGAACGAATAGATTTATAGAATAACTGTCTGTAGTTAAACAACGACTTTTATAACAAGGCGCACTGAATTTGCAAAAGAAGAGCTTTAAAAAAAGGTTTGTTTACGTTTTTTACACTTTCACATGATGTAAAAAAAGTGCTAAATTATTTTGACTCGAGTAATAGTTTCTATCACAATCCTCTTTTTTTCAGAAACTAATGTACAGCAAATCCATTCGTATTTCGATTGAAAGTCATAAATGTTTGACATTTGTCTCAAAGTTTGATAAAAAAAAATGAAAAAGTACATACAATTGAATTATAATCATTCTCGAGCGAGCGACACTAATTTAAACGTAGTTACTATAAGTATAAGTTTATTCTGTTTTAAACGTTTAATATTGTGTTTAAATGTGTGTTATATTTATTTCTTTGAACTACTATTTTTTAATAACTTCTCTATCGGAAAAAAGCTCAGATTTATTAATAAAAAAACATACCGTTGCTATTTTCTTGCGTATTGTTAAAGGGTTGCCAATTAGCAAATTCTCCTAACACCATATTTACGCCACTATTAGTAACGTTTGACTGGTCCTCAACGGTAATGTTGAGATGACTGAACTGCTGCGCCAACGAAGTATCGTTCGAAGAAGAGTCTTCAGCCATATTGAAATTATTAATTTTCCAAATACTATTTAAAAAAATTGAACGTATGTAATGTCACTACTACAGCGTAACAGCAGTGCACCAAAAAGCTAGTAGATGTGTCTGTTACCACGCACGATTTCAAACTGAATGTACTCAAAACTTCATCAATAGTCTCTTTTCATTAGAAAGTGAAAGTGAGTTTTGAGAGTGGGGTAGACGCTGAAGATGATGAAATAAGATATCTATTTTTTAGAGGAATGACAAAGTGTATCCCCACCATTCTGTAAAGCTACAATTCTTTCTACTTGTCAGTTTCTTTGATTCTCAAAAGTATTGGATGGCAATAAGGCTGAATGGGCTAAGTCGATGACACCTTCCAATGAAATATCACATGTGACGCTGGGCGGACAGTTTTTACAATACATTTTTTATTATGGTTATATTTCTTAAAAAATATAATTCCTAACATGTGTTTTTCCTAAAAAAATTCCAAAAGTCAATTTTCCTAAAAATGCTGTGGAAAAAATTTATTCATAAATAGTACATAAAAATAATTTCAGTTTTTCTAACCGAAGAACCTAATCGTTAATTTTTTTACGCTTGTTTCTAATAATAATTGAATTGTTATAACTTTCATAAGAATAGTAAGTTGAAAAATTATCTCCATAAAATTGCACGCCACTTCGTAACAAAACTTTTTTTTACCCAATTTTTTGGCTAATTCTTCTGCTTTTTGTCCATACTCTCTTGCGTTTTCATCTCGGACACTCACAAATAATTTTTTTAAATACTTTTTCGATTTCTACATCTTTTTCTTTTTCTTTTCATACCTCGATTTATCGCAAAGAATTTTCATATCGCTGCTCGGTATAAATTCGCCATTTTAGAAATATAGGGGCTAGATAAAAATCGCGGCAGCGCATTTTAACGCTTACTCCTTGATATTTCTAGACTTTTCATACTTTTTATATATCCTGTACATAATTTTATGAAAAATATCATGAGGTGAATCACATGATATACATACTGGCTAAGCCATAGTTAGCGTGATGGTCAAAAAAAATTTTTTTCTTCAATTATGTACTTTTGAAGAGTACTTGAAAAGTAAAAATCCTGAAAGTTTCAGCCCTCTAGGTCCAATCCTATTGGATTTTCAGGGCCTTAAAGATGAATTTTCTTTTTCTGCTTATATTCTGCTTGCAATTGTGATTTTCTAGGGTTAATATGAAAAAATAGTTGAATTATGGTTTTTAAGGTGATGCCGAAGCCCCGATTTTGACCGACCGAGCTTTAAAAATTAGGGCTGTGCGAGTACCCCAGTTTGAGTCGAATCGGGAAAATTCAGGTACTCCAGTTTTTTCGGGTACTCGAATTTTTTCGAGTAATCGAGTTTTTTGAGTACTCGCAATATATTTAACTTTTAAGTATATAAATAATGAATTAACAGTCTGTAGATCCTCCTTTTGTGTGTACGTGCTTATAAGTGTGATGAAGTGCGGTACTATTAAATTATTTTCTTCTTCCAATCCAATCCGCTGCGAATATCACACTTATAAGCATGTACACACAAAGAGAGGTGATCTAGAGACTATTAATTTATCATTTATTTACTAAAAACTTGAATATATTGCAAGTACTCGAAAAACTCGATTATTCGAAGAAATTCGAGTACCCGAAAAGACTCGAGAACTCGAAAAAAAAACGAGTACCCGAAAAAACTCGAGTACTCGACTCGAACTCGAGGAAAAAACTCGAATTGGACGAGTCGAGTTTTTTCGACTACTCGCACAGCCCTATTATCCCTTTAACGCCTGAAATGACCATTTTTGGACAACATTTATAGCGATGAATTACATCGACTAGAAATTGTTTAAAAAACTTGTCAGACGTCATTTCTCACGTAAAATTTAATGTACTTTTCGAATCCGGGGTCAGAATTTTCAAAAATTTATTAAATAAAAAGTTATAAACAATTTTGTAAAAAAAAACATGAAATTTCGAGAAAAAAATCTTGTTTAACTCAAATTTCAACATGGAAAAAAGGTTCGCTCGTGCGTCTCACGCACATAAATTTGTTCAATGGCTTGTATACTTTATTTTAAAACAGTTATAATTACGAATTTCAAAATGGCCATCATAAATTTGACTCCTGAAGACCTGTACGTCATAAAATGATTTTGACAATTTTTAACTCGATAACCATCAACTTTACGAGAAAAAGTTGCAGAATAAAAAGTGTTTAGAATTGATCAAAAACATGCATGATTTTTTTCAGAATTTTTGGAGCGATTTTTGGATTTCTGGATAACACAATTTTTTCAAAAATCCAAAAATCGTTCCGAAAAATTCTGAAAAAAATCAGGCGTGTTCTTTGATCAATTCTAAACCCTTTTCGTTCTATAAATTTTTCTCATAAAGTTGATGGTTATCAAGTTAAAAATTCTTAAACGTTCTCAGCCAAAATCAAAAATGAAACCTATCGTAATATTTTTGAAAAAAATCGTGTTATCCAGAAATCCAAAAATCGCTCCAAAAAATTTGAAAAAAATCAGGCATGTTCTTTGATCAATTCTAAACACTTTTTATGCTACAACTTTTTCTCGTAAAAATGATGGTTATTAAGTTCAAAATTGTCGAAATCATTTTATGACATACAGGTCTTCGGGAGTCAAATTTATGATCGCCATTTTGAATTTCGTAATTATAACTATTTTTCCTTCCTTAAAAAAATGATTTGAAGTCGTTTTATTCGTCACCTCATTGGTCGAGGAGTAACTGCGCCTCGCTTCATGATTAGTCGGAATCTCGCGCCGGTTGTTCATATAATTATTTTAGTGGGAAAATTTAAAAGTGGTGTTTGCTTAAATGTTTATATTTGTGAGTCATTGGTAATTTTAATTTCAACTTGATTAGTTGGCGCGCGCGAGCGCGCTTCATATCACTAGTACAATAAAGTATACATGCCATTGACCAAATTTATGTGTCAGACGCACATGCGAACGTTCTTTCCGCGTTGAAATTGGAGTTAAACGAGATTTTTTTCTAGAAATTTCATGTTTTTTTTTACAAAATTGTTTATAACTTTTTATTAAAGGGTTAGAAGATCAATTTTCGGGAAAAATAATTGACCTGAGCTGGAATTTTAAGAGTCGTTCGGGTTTAACTAAGACGGTTCCCGCGCCTAACTAACTATTCAAGTAGAAGTTATAAAACATCGAAAAAAACGTAATTTTTCTCATGTCATTTGAAAAATCTCGATTTTTCCCTTGGTTACCTATGTTTCTTTGAAGTACTTAGAGCACGCGAGCCTCCTTAGAGAACAACAACGCTACGTTAATTCAGCCTCGCGGTAACGCAACACTTCACCCAATTCATAGTTCAAAATACTGCTGGAGCTAAAGTTTTCGTATAGTCAACGGGGACACTTTTTCTAACGTGATGAGTTTTTACTTCCTCCAAGCCTTTAAGACTGTAGTGTATGCATGACAGCGGGTCAGTATTCGTTTCGACTCCAAAGCGTGAACATCGTATCTATCGGGACTTTAGTGAAAGTCGTAGTTCAAAAACACTGCCAGAAACTAAAGTTTTTGTATAGTAGGCGTGGCCAATTAGCGCATGTTCAAATCGCCACTCTCTAATTAAGTTCTTTTCAATAGCCAGCTTCGGCTTTAGTGTATGCAAGAGAGCTCAGTGTACGTTTGAACTTCAACGCGTGCGGACCATTATCGAAAGATTGCATCCATCGCGACTTTTGTGAAATAAATTGAAAATATCTCAAGTTATAAGTGAAAGTGTTTAGCGAGTGCACAGAACGATGTCTTGTTCTTCAGTAAAAGAATTGTGCGATGTCAGCAATCGGTTTCTCATAGAACTATTCCATTGCCACGCGAAAGATGATATATATCCTGGAGAAGGAATCATCAACATGTTGTTCGAGGCCGGCTGCAGAGCCGAGCCTACGTTTGGTGAAGACGGTAGGGCAGTGCTGCAGCTCACGACTGCAATACATTCAATAGCAAGGCACCACGCGAATGATTCCGGGCAAAAGTGGAATAGGACCATCAAGGAACTATTTCGAGTTGTATACAACAGATACGACTTGAATTACGTCGACCAGAACGGCCTGTCGCATTTCCATGTGGCTTGCATGTTCGGCTGCGAGGCAGTGGTGATGAAATTTTTCGATGCCGGTCAACATCCCGATTGTCTACCTAGTGAACCAACCACGCGCTCACTCCAAGTCACTCCGCCGATACATTTAGCTCTGGAGTACGAGCACTACGAATTGGTGGAGTTGCTACTGTTAAACGGCGCCGATTCGAACGCTTTGGACAAAGTGGGCCATTCACCACTGTATTACGCCGTGATTAGATTGTTGCCGAATGTGGTCGATCTACTTCTGGATCGAGGGGCTGATCTAACGACCTTCGTTTTTCCTCTTCGATGTATATACAAGCGATTTTGTACAAGAATGAAGAAAAGTATGGTTACTTACAACTTAGCAGAAGTGTCTAGTGTTATAGTTATCCTTGAAAGCCTACAAGACCACGGCTACACGCTGACGCGAAGCGAGGCCTTAACTATCTTTCAATTTTTCAACAAGTTCAGATTTTTCCAGCAGTCGTGTGGAATCAAGGATCATCTCGAGAAGCAAAAGTTCGTGAGCATGGCCAAGCGAACGATGATAAATCCGAGTGTGTCGCTTTACCAACTGATCAAGCTGTCACAACATAAGCCCTCCAAACGAGTCACGTATCAAGATTACTTGGAGTTTGCGAACTCGGAGGAACATCGAAACATGTATAGCAGAAAGGATTGCGACGCCTACCTGTGCAAAATATTGGCGAAGAAGTTTTTCCGGCGATGGGCACCTTTTCCAGGCTTCAAGCAATTATTGCAAGTCTAGAAGAGCGAAGATTTATACAGTACCTTTGTAATGTCTTGTGTAAATAAATTTTGTAGATTACATTGGTATCATATCATTCAACTGAATAAAAAGTAAAATAAAAAATAACAGTATTGATTTTTCAATTAATTAACCCACATTCATTTAAAGTACAAGATATCAAGTTAAATATTCTTTACTATAAAACCTCATGAAAAACCAAAGTAATCTATGTTCAAAATTTGCATATTAAATTAAAAGTGCAAAATTAAGAACTTTTTTCAAGCGTCGCATAAATACTTGAAATAAAGATAATAAAAATTTTTGGTATTTTAAAACGAATAAATAACTTTGTGTCACACTAAACTAAAAATTTCAACTTTGCCGCTACTCTTGAGCTTTTGTGCTATATAATATATTTACGGAAATTGTGTAAATACGCTTTTGCTAAAAACTCGCATACATAAAGTTACATATCGTTACATAAAGTACTATTTTCTTTTAAAAAGAGTTATATCACCTGAAAAAAGATTAACGAACTAACTAATGAGTAATTAAACAAAATCATTGATTTCGAAAAAAAGTCTCCCATTATAGTCATGATGAATTACTTCCCGATGACTCGTAAAAATCACCTTTTTCTCTGTGTAGAGATGGATCAAATAACATTGAATAATCGATAGATCATAAATATAGAATAATCAATCAATTAGAACAATTAAAATCAATTAGACAACATCTAGTGAGGTTTCAATATGAAACATGCATAATATACATTGTATATTCCAATGCTGCGTTCACTGAAACAATTAAAAATGGGTTTAATAATGTAATATGAGCTTGATGTAACGCGTTCGAGTACAATAGGAGAAACCGCTTCTTAAATTCTTAGAAAAAGAGAAAAAAAAAAGATTCTGGTACATTTTAATAAATGCTGAGCCATGCGATGTACGTTAGCAAGTTAAATATTCATTACTATAAAACCTCATAAAAAACCAAAGTAATCTATGTTAAAAATTTACATATTAAATTTTTGTATTGCCTATGAGTTTGCAACCCAGAGTATAAGTTTAAAGATCCG
Organism: Trichogramma pretiosum; assembly: GCF_000599845.2. NCBI lineage: Eukaryota > Metazoa > Arthropoda > Insecta > Hymenoptera > Trichogrammatidae > Trichogramma > Trichogramma pretiosum. The sequence goes on along the minus strand of NW_019640833.1, from coordinate 729,380 downwards.
GCCTTATAGAATTTTTCTGTTATTCCCAGAGCATTTAAATTTAATATTCTAAACTTCGCGCGAAAGCGTACTTACCGACCTACGATACAACGTACGCAGAGAGAGGTTGGTTTGATCGGTGGTGGAGCGTTGTTTCGACGAAGCCGGCAGAGAGGCGAAAATTCGCCGCGAGCTTCGACTTGATCGAAGAGCCGTATCGATGGATCGTCGCTGGGAATCGACATTGCGCAACAACAATCGAGATGCCCAGAGAGAACGGCAAATTTCTAATGACAATCGAAAACGAGCCGTTCGATCGAAGGAGGTACTCGCGCTCGATGAAAATCGGGAGAGAGTCGATGCGGAAGATCGCGATGCCAACCGAATTCGACGAAGTACACGATCGGTCGATCGACGCGAGACCAACGATATTCGCTACGTGACCGGCCGTCGCGCGAGTCCGAATCGAGAGCGCCGATCTCTGCTCTCGGAGCAACCTCAGCAAATTTATGAATAAACAAATCTTTGATCTAAAAGTAAAAACTTTAAATGTTAACGGAACCTAAAGTTAAAATTTCATATATATGGAAAAATATTGGGCTCGCTATTTTCGATATTTTTCTCACACTGACTGTTTAATAGATATAGTAAAAGTAGCTCGAACCTATAAACTTGCTATATACACATATGTAACCATTATAATGTAATAAAGGATATGAATTTCACTTATGACATTTCTTATTTATTCATTGCCATTCTTTGCAGATTGGAAAGCAAATGTTTTGGTTTAAAAATTATAGAGCTCATTCGGTGTAAAAGTTTCCCATAAAATTTTACTCGAAACCGTTCGAAAAAGTTCATCAAAACAAATTATTTATGTCATTATATAAACGTGTATACGTATATAAAATCGATAAAATGCTAATTCCCATTTTTGCTTCCGATTATCAAAGTAATTTTACCTCTGTTTTTCAATCGACTATTAATTTGAACGTTCGGTTAATTTTTTATAAATTTTTTATTTTTCCGTTATGATACTTATTTTTCTGTTGTAAAATTCAATTTGGCGATTAAAGAGAGATAAACATGCACATTCACTTCAAACTAAACTAAAAAGAAAGTAGTTGCTGCAATCGGGTTTTTTTAGTTCTTATGAAACCACGATAAAATTCTAGAGGTTCGGACGCTACCTGCAGCTTCAGTGCTGCCTCTGATGTTAAAATTTCTAAATCATAATGTAAACAAAATCATAGCCACATTGACATAGGCAGTTTTTTAGCTCCTCCAGCAGAAGAAGCAGTAAGCAGAATAATGTTGATTGCACATATGAAAATTCAAGTGATAAAAAATGTCACATGTGCATCTATGCACTATGATAGCATGGACCAGTGCAGATTAGGTATAGTTATCGTTGTAGTTTAGGGTACATTTTAAGGCACTTTAGGAGTTTTAGTTTGTTGTCATGTGCATTTACATTAAAAAAGTCGGAGTTTCATTGGTTTTAATAAAAGCAGTGATAACCCTTTTGTTTTAGTTTATATTAATGCTTAGTAGTGCCGTTTATTACAGTGAAGTGATATTATATGCAATAAAGCCGGTCATAATGCAAATGCGTACAGTACTAGGTAGACCAATCTACTACAGGATATATTCTCTATTGTTATATTATTCTCTTTTATCATAGAGAAAATATTTAAAATATCAAATCTCAAATGCAACTGCAATAGTTGAAACATTTGGACTTGATTACTTTTCCACATGCAGTACAAAGTGCATAAAAGCATGTGAAAATAGATGAAATTAGTAGAAAGTGAGTGATAATCATGTGAGGTCCTGCGATGATGGGTAGTATACGTTTATATACCCAGGTGAAAATAGTATGTCAGATCTGACTCCAGATCTGGCATCAGATCTGGTATAAGATCTGATAAATGTACGCCAGATCTGATACCAGATCTTGTATTCGATAATCGACATCAGAACTTATATCAGATCTGACATCAGATCTGATGTCAGATCTGAAGTGACTGTATTGCCTTTAATTAATTAAACAATAACTTTATTAATAATTAAAACTTTATAACAAATTTAGTTATATAATCACATAATAATCACATCGATAATACCTTTAAGAAAAATTCCTACAATATTTAGGTTTCTGATAATGTGAATTTAAATTGATTCAACAACTTTTATTATTAAGATTTATTATAAAATTTTAATTATTAATAAACTTATTGTTTAAATAATTGAAGGCATTACAGTCATTTCAGATCTGACATTAGATCTGATGTCAGATCTGATATAAGTTCTGATGTCGATTATCGAATACAAGATCTGGTATCAGATCTGATGTCAGATCTGGTGTATATTTGTCAGATCTTATACCAGATCTGATGCCAGATCTGGAGTCAGATCTTACATACTATTTTCACCTGGGTAATAGTTGAAATTCAATTTCTTTATTTGGTTGTGCTGATTAGTTAAATTTCTGACCATCTGCTCCAGTGTGCATCACTCAATAAGCTTTGAATATTGAGACGTCTGGTATGCATCGAATTCTTCAGAAAATGTCCTTAACAGATTGAGTTTTGTAGAATTTTGATTAAAATTATTTAAAACTATGTACATCATCAAATGTAATCTAATGCAAAAAATTCAAAAATTGATTGATGATATTAAGCTGAAATATAAGGGTCTACATCAAAATTTTACAAAACTCAATCCATAAAGAGCATTTTTCTGAAGACTTTTGTCTGTACCAGAGATCTCTATCATAAAAAATCGTATGTGAACTGTGCGCATGATGAAAAGATACTAGAATAGCATAAATGAGCTATTTTTATAGGTAGAGGCCTATTCTGCATATTTTTTTAAAAATTATAAGAGTTTAAAGATTTAAAACGTATGCAGCAATTGTATTTTCTCTCAAAAGTTCACTTTGTATCATAAAATTAGCATAAAGAGATATATTGTTATATAACTTCCCAAGGTTACCAATATTCAAGCTTTATAACGTTGATTTTCCAAAATGAAACTTTTTTTTCAAGATAATTCAGAATCTATCATCTACAGATATGATAGACTCTGGACAGAATTTGTATCATCTATAATATAATTTCAAGTCATACAATACATCCTTTTTTACTAATTAAAGCTACAAAAAGATATTAAAAATGTTTACTACTGGTTTGGCAAATTACCATGATTTTACACTTTAATTGTTGAATATTTCCTTAAAAAGCCTAATCACATGTAGTTTTTAATACAATGATCAAAAGATCATAACTTTATCTTTCTAATAAATGGTTTCATCTTTTTTTCGCAACAAAATTGAGCAAGTTATAGCCACTATTTCGCCCAAATTTTGATAACTTCCCATAAGTGCCTGTATTGAAAGATAGGGCTGTGCGAGTACCCGAGTTTTCGAGTTTTACTCAACTCGAACTCGACTCGCCGAGTTCACCCGATGAAATTTGCTGAAATTTGGTGCAGTTGTTCACAGCAACAGTACGGAGGGCTCCACAGAGCCGTTTTTCGAAAATCAGCCCGGAAAAAAAATTACGAAAATACACATTTTCTGTGCTCGGTCGGTAAAAATTGTGCCTTAGGCATCGTCCTTATGTAAAATTTGATGTAGCATTCAAATTTGTAATTACAAATCATATTTACAACCCACTCGTGCCGGCATAGCCGACACTCCTGTCTTTTTCCGCACACTCGTGCTCAAAAACGCCTTTTGAGCCCTTGTTGCATAAATAACTATTTTTACCATCATGGCTTAGCCCATATGCATATTACGTGATTCACCTCATGATATTTTCAATCACATAATATGTATATAGGGTGAGATATTGAATTATATAGCATTAGAAATATAAGTAAAGTAATATAATACAAATCTCGCTACTTTGACTCGATATTCCATTCACTAATAAATGCACCTCGTCAAAGGTTCTAAATAACGACTCATAGTATCCATTTAAAATTCAGGCACAGGAAAATAAAAAATTTGTTTTTTACAGCCATCTCACATTTATTCTCCGACTCATCTTTTAAAAATCAGGCAAGCTAACAGTTTTGAGCAAGCGACATTTTTGGTTTGTCTATTGCTAGGATTGGGCTACGACGCTTACGTCGTTAGTGGATACGCTTCGCGTGAAGTAAGCTTATGCGACAGACGAAACCACGTGTGCCCTTATTTGCCGCCATCAGAACTCAAAGTTACGGAAGAGGTTAATGTGGATAAAAGTAAATATCGACCTAAATCGCCACCAGACTTTAGTAGTAAATTTTTGAAAGCAATCGAAGACGATCGAATACGAAAAGAAGAAGAGGAAATCCATCGTAAAGAAGAGGAAAGACAACGAATGATTGTGGTATAATTTTTAACTATATATAATTTACGCTCTGTCTATTCGCACCTAAATCCACGTAAATACGTAGATATAAAAAGAAGAAAATTAGCCTAAAGGACACGTTTTTTTATTCGCCTCCCCCGTAAAGACACGTAAAAAAGCTCATATCCACGTATCTAATTAATATAAGAGCCATTGCGATTATAGATCGAATTGAACCCTCTTAGAGCCAACTTCATGTAAGTACAAGAAATATTTTAGTGTCATCTATATACGCCCTCTGTAGTTAATAATATCTTTCATATATTAAATTACACTAGAAATCTATGTGCGCGCTACGCACGCATGGAACTCTTATGCGTATGTAATTTAATATATGGAAATATTTTGAAAATAATAATCAAGATATTATTAACTATAGAGGGCGTATATAGATGACACTAAAATATTTCTTGTACTTACATGAAGTTGGCTTTAAGAGGGTTCAATTCGATCTATAATCGCAATGGCTCTTATATTAATTAGATACTCATAAGAGTTCCATGCGCGCGTAGCGCGCACATAGATGTCTAGTATAGAATAGAGAAAAAGCTTAAATCCACATAATACTTATGTGGCATTTCACGTCAACTCTCCCAGTGCCGCGCGGAGCGGCAGAATTAAGTCAAATCACTAAATTTGTGAATCGCTGTAAAAGTAATAAAATGCACCCAGAGAAAAAAAACAAACCCATGATTTCGATTGGAAATCGCCTCAGCTTTCCGATGGTGAGGTCAGATTTTCCGAAATTTTCCGCTTTACCCGGGAAAATCGCTGGGAAAACTTTAAAGTCGATTATCTCAAAAACTTCATTTTTAAGATTTTTTTAAAGTCTAAATCGAAAGATCAGGAAATTTTCAATCGATATAGACATTTTCCAGAGAGACGTTTTTTGATTTTAGCGAGATATAGCGAGAGAAAGAAGAAAAAACGTGGCTTTTTCGTGGTTTTTGCGTGCCCGGCCGCCTGCGCGCGCGAATATGCACGTAAGGATTATATCCACGTAGGACTAATATCCTCGTAAGCTTAGGCGCGGCCAAGACTACATTTACGTAGAAGTTATATCCACGTAATAGTATTATACACGTTAGTCTTATATCCAAGTAGGAATAATATACACGTATGCTTAGACCTGGCCAATACTTCATCCAAGTAGGATTCATATCTTCGGAGGACTCATATTTACGTAAGCCTGGATGCGGCAAGAACTATTTTTACGATACTAGTTGAGCTCGGGCCCTAAAATACGCCGTGCCAAAAAGTGTTACTTATGCCACTAGTATCGTAAAAACGTAAATGAGAAATTGAGCATAATAATACAAGAATAAAATCCCTTTAAATGCAAAGTATTTCGCTTCGAAACAAGACAAATGAGCATTACGTGAATATTATATTTTTTTCCAGGAGTAAGTAGTTATTTATGACTCGTGAATATAGTATCGGACTCTTTTATCCATAACTAAATATGAGCACCACATATACATATTTCAAGCCATGCATTAAAATACGTAAATATAAGCATCACGTTGATATATTACCAGTCCTTCTCATTCATACAAATACATAAGCATCGAATAATAAAAAAAAAATTTATAATCTATCTATAGATGTACGTATAACGTAATAGTACTTTAATAATTTTTACAAATAATCATTTTCGTAATATTTTTTTATTTTAACGGCTTATTTATACCGATTGTGGTTCATTATTTCATTTTTTTTTGTATGTTTTAAATTTGTATCTAGTGCACCTTCTCGGAGTTTGTATTTTTTCCAAAATCTTATTTTGGCTGTTACTATTTTTTGCATGCTCTAAATCTAAATTTTGGAATGATTCCTCAAGTTGTTCTACTTGTTCTGTCTCAGCTGCTGGAATACGTAAAGATACATGCAAGTTTCCTCGCCAAGCCCGTTCTATTGCGTCCAATATCTCCATCCTTTCTTTATATGTTTCTTCTCCGGTTTCAGTCACCAATGTTAATAATTTATCAATTATGGATTTAATCTTCTACCTTTTATAATTAATTGTTAATTTTTTCAGAGCCTCGAAGGTTTTTTATCGTAGTATTTTTTACTTTTTCATTGCTGTCATTCGTCTTTAGTCGATTTAAATTATCTGTTCGCTCCCATCGATCTGCGAAAAGATCTTTTGAAAATAAATTTTTATTTAATGAGCGTCTCAAATGTAGAATGTGATTGCACGGCAACAGCATGCTGCGATTAAATTTGCACCTGCTATTCGTCTCTGTTACAATTATTACTATGCTATTATGATTGATGCAAAATTGGTTATTTGTTTTAAAGATTGTCACGAAATCAATGAAGTTGAACTCTTTTTCAATTTTTTTATATGCAAAATCAGTCTAAATAGCTTTATATAAATTTTTTGCATCCAGATACTCTACATTTAAATCAGTAAAAACAGGATTTTTAATAATTTTTTCAACATCTTTATAGTTCATCTCGCAGTTGTCCATGTTATTTAAGTACTTCAAACTTAATCGTCTTTGATCCTTAGTTATTAATAACTTTTGCGTAGTCACTTCTCTGTTAAATGTTCTGATAGCATGGAATTTACAAAGAAATAAACGGCACTCAGGAAAAATTTCTTCAATAACCGATCGGTCAGTCATGTCCTTGTCAGTCATAAAACCATAGATTTTGTTTGTCGAGTCACTGGATAAGGTTTTTTTGAAACATTCTACTGCCCACTTTACAATTGGGCGCGTCCGCCGTCCAAAATTGCCACTCCAACAACTTTAGATCTTGCAGCACCATTTTCCACGGCAAATAAAAAAAGAGTGTAATTTCCTTTAAATATCTTGTAAGTACCATCCACGAAAACAATTTCTTCATATTCTTCCAAGTCTTTTACCACTTGTTCGTCTACAAAGTATAAGCCCTTGAAGTCTTGATCTTCATGAAGTATGAATACTTGTGCTCCTGTAGTGTAAATAATAGTTAGATCATAAACTTAAATAATACTATTTGTGATATGTGGATGTATACTGATAGAAAAATTAGACTACATACTGCTGAAATTCATATCTACTAAAACTTATTTTTTTTAATCAATTGGCATTTTTGTTGTTGGTAGTGTAGCTGACCTCTTCACTTATTGAGACCTGCTCCGCTTAGGTGGATGAGGGTACTTTCCTGAAGATTTTGAGACCCCATTGATTAATATTGATGAAAAACTCTTTTCAAGATCATGCGGCAAGTGATTTTTAACACAATATTTCGTCTTATGAAAAAAGTGATGTAATTGGTATTTCAGAGCTTGGGTAGAAGTTTCTTGGTCAATCTGGTATACAATGAACATATTTCACTATCACAAAAAAAATGCCCACTATTTCGATTTATATAACTATTTTTAGCTGAAGCTGAATTTAAGCTTCAGGTCGGTCCCCTTGAATCATTAAGCAGTACTGATTCGGCTAGCACTGTACCAGTAACAATCATTTATGACTAGATTTGGTTATTTAAACAAAGGGTAGTGCTCAATTTTGATAAAACCTTGTACGAAAGTTTATCGGTTATTTAATGAACGTCGCCCAGTCATTTATTGGAGGAGTGATTGTTCTCAAGATGACTCTTGAAATCATCATTTTTTCATATAAAGATGCTGAAATGATTTTTCAATATTTTTAATTGAATGAAAAATTAACTAGCAACGCAATGATCTGTAAAGTTTTCTTTTAATTGCAACCATTACATTTTCTTAGACATTGAAATGTTGAAAAACAACAATTTGGTCATCAAAGGGTCGGTTTATCCTATCATGCCATTTAGTTCAAATAATATTTGCAACGGGAGGAAAATTATGGAAAATTACTTAAGGGCTTATATACACCTTAAATTCAAAAATGTTTTTATTCAATTTTTGAATAGGATTTTTTTCTCCCCTTTCCATTGCATTTTTCGAAATTCCAAAATTTTGATTTTGCACTGAGATATAGCTGTTTCCGTGAGCTTTTTTCGTATATTTTACGTGTTAACATTTTTCTTCTTTTGCGTTTTCTGGCGAGTAGTGTTTTTGGTCACCTCACGTAACTTTTATTGAGTTTTCTGCACCGGGGTCGCGTACACTTCTTCAGAACATTAATGCTAACGGCCACTACTACGAGTGAGACGATTGAACTCATAGATCATTCTCAAAACGTACTTTTATGACTTAAATTTTGGCAAAAACAAAAAATGAAAAAAAATGTGTGTTTAACTGTTCATGCACAGCAATCTGAGGTCGTCTCAGCCGTAGTAGTGGCCGTGAGCATTGATGTTCTGAAGAAGTGTACGCGACCCTGGTGCAGAAAACTCAATCGGTATCCACTGAAAGTTACGTGAGGTGACCAAAAACACTACTCGCCAGAAAACGCAAAAGAAAAAAAATTTTAACACGTAAAGTATACGAAAAAAGCTCATGGAAACAGCTGTATCTCAGTGCAAAATCAAAATTTTTGAATTTCGAAAAATGCAATGGAAAGGGGAGAAAAAACCCTATTCAAAAATTGAATAGAATACCAAAGTTGCGCTCGCTCGGACGGACGCTCAGTTTTTACGGGTTTAAAAAATTTTCAAAAAATTTTGAATTTAAGGTGTGTATAAGCCCTTAATAGATCTTTGTTCAATCAATCTCTGACGACTCGTGGGTGTTTCTCTTCTTGAACTTCTTGATTTTTCCGCTGACGTGGTTTCCCAAGTCAGGACTATCTTGCTTCACGTTTTCTAAAAAAAATAGAAATCAATAAAATTAGTACTTTTTCAAAAAAATATTCATGGTTACTGTCATGAACTGTTCATTATAAAAAAAAATGTATCTGCACCATAATTGTAAATGTTCATGGGAAAATCATTTTATTTACATTTTTTCATAAGTAACATTTCTTCTTATTCAGGAGCTGGAAAGACCTAAGCCTGACCAGCTTTTTGGTCAACGAGTTCACGCATGGGTGCTAGTACTCCCTAATGAACAGAACACAAATATTAAGGAGCCAACTTTTATTGAAGCCTCGACTGGATCAATTCATAAAACAGTAGATCCTATGACAGCTAATTCGTACCTCGGTATCGAAAGTATCTGGAATGGATGCAATTATTGGGTTAACATGCAGGATTGCAGCGAGGCTTGCACAAAATTAAATTGGGATCTTAGTAATCCGAAGTACTGGGAGCATTTATTAGCTGGAGAACCCGCAAATATGAGAAATATTGATGACGACGACAATGAGGAAGAGAGTGAAGAAGCAAAAATACGTCGTGACTTCCACATGGTGATGCCTGCATCATATGTCGATCGCATTGAAATTCCGTACAAAAGTATAAATGCTTCGTTTTTAAAGCCAAATTTTAGTGTGTTTATTATTTAAATTTTGTTCATTAGATTACGAAGAACAGTATCCTTGTGGCCACAAAACAATTCTTTATAAAAAAGCTAAGGTTGAACTTTTCAGTCCGTATTCTCGGACCGATGGATTGATAGAATCTGTAACACTCTACGAAGATTATGATTATAAAACAGCAACAACTGTATATGAGAAATTTTCTAACCGAGAAGATCATCTCATAAAAACCGAAAAATACTTATTCAAGGATATTGTTGTCGATCATTATGAAATAGGTCGATCAGATAATTGCAAGCGTACGCCAGTTTTATTTTAATTTATTTGTCAAATTCAAAATGAATTATTAGGTGAGAATTTTTATTTTTCAATATCGACAATACAAAAAATGCATTGCAGGTCACCAATATGGATTGAACAGCCGATGTGTCGCCGATGAAGAAAGAATTCTCGAGTTTCACGACGGTAAAAGGCTTGACGAACTATTTCGTATACATATGCAACCTTTGTGTTTGACCCAAGAATACAAAAATCGTGAAGATCGATTACATCACCGGTAATTAGTTTTTTATACTCTTTTATAAACTTTTAATTGAATCTCATAAATATTTTTTTAGTTTTGCTGAATATAATCCATTCAACGATGGTAATGTTGATCAAGATGTAAATTATCGCTCGATATTGGTAAGATATGTATAATTTGTTCTGTTAATTTTTTATTAAAACAACATCGCTGAAACATTGTCTATTTTATCTTCGGGAATTTTAGAAAATTGTCGAAAAATTTGAAAGAAATGAAGAAATTTCAGATTTTCAAGATGTTTACATGAGAGAATTTGATTTTATTGAAAATGAAATTAGACTAACATACCACTACAGAGGTGGTCAATATACTCAAGCTACCCGAACATTTTTGAAGCCTCCAGTTTCCGAAAGAGGTGATCGCCTGGTATTCTTGCCTGAAATGACTCATGGCTACGACGTAAATATCGATTATTGATTATTATGCAACAATACATATCGCAAATTCTTAATGAAATCGAATGTCCAAAAAAAATTTTCTTTGCAAACATGAAAAACTTTTTTTGTGCCATAGAAATTCTCAAATTTTATCAAAATTGTGAGAACCATCTGTCACCCAGTTTCAGACGTCTAAAGTTGGAATTGTCCCGGAATTCATGCTTATTTCCAATATTTCGAAAATTTCTAGCTTTACCTAGAGCGATGAAAAAAAGGGCTAGAGCTTTTTCGCTAAAAAATAATTCCAAAATTTAGTAAAATTTAAGGACTTCTATGACATCACAAATAACGAGTTTTTCATGTTTGCAGAAAAAAATGTTTTTAACTAGTCGATTTCACCGAGAATCAGCCATATATATTCATATGTTTAGCCGGATCCAATGGCGCCTACTCTGAATTTTGACGATTTGATTATTGAGCTCGAAAAACAATTGCATGAAGAAGAGGTTTCGACGATAGAAGTACGTGGATGTGAGTCGGAAATACATCAATTTTTGCAAGTTCGATCTAAAGAGTACTCCAAACCTAAATTAAAAATTTCTAAATTCGATCCGATTCGAAATCAAAAGGCAAAACATGGGCTAGCAGCAAAGGTAATAGTTTATAAAAGCATGACTGACGAATTTGATTTAATGACATAATTTTAATACAGGAAGAAAAAATGTTGGCTCAAAGCATGCGTGAAGTTGAAAAAGATATCGATTTTTTGAGTCCTTACTTTGCACGACTAGGAAAAGTTGAACGCTTGTCCAAAAAAGAAGCTATGCAAATCAAAGAAAATTGCATTAACGATTTTAAGCAGATTTCAATTGATAGAGCTAATAGTATATTACGAGATTTTAAAAACTGTAATAAGGAATTAGAAAAATTACAAACTTTATTGACTCGGGTATGTACAAAACATATAATGGTCAAGATTTATTTTCGTATACTGTAATGATAATTTTTAACCGCATATTCAGCAATCTGTTCATTTGAATAAAGAGGATAAGGAACTTTTGTTTGAACAAGCGAATGAAATGAATAGAAAAATGATAGCTATGGAGGTAAGATTAAACCGACATCGGGAATTAGTTCCAAAAAGATACCGTAAACTCATAGAAACTCTCAACGATAGTATTCAGCTTTCTGATATTGTACGCGATCAATAAAATAAAACAAAAATTAAATTGAGGTTGTAAATAATGTAAAGTAAGAGACGAAATGATAATAAAAATTTTATTAAAACAAAAAGTATTAAGCTTTGTAACTTTATAGTGATTTACTTTGTCTGATTTCTTATGGCTTTGAAACATTTATTAGATTTTTAAAATATCAATTCTTTCTTTCAATCAGCAGAAAAATCTGAAAAACATTTGAAACGTACTTTTGTTTAGGATTTTTCCTGCTGAATCCAGTGGCATTATTCGTCTTACCCTGAGAAATTATTTTTATTTATAAAAAAAGAATTTTTGATTTTTAAAAATTTTAAAATATCACAAAATCCGGCTTCCATTATGGTAAACGACCGTAATCACTCAATTGTCAGAGATAAGCTTCTTTTAATACTTAACTAGGTCACTGCAGCAAGTTCAAGGAAAATTAATTTCACAATTGTGTAAGGAAACCCGAAGAAGACGAATAAGCTGGGACAGACGGACCTCTACTATAAAGGGTGGAGCAAAAGTTTGGAAACCCCAGGGAATCTCATTAAATCAGCTTACGAAAAAAATCAAAAGTCTCTTTTCAATTGTATTCTTCTCTACGGGTGCAGTTTTGTTACTATGTACCAAAAGCGCGTCAAGATCGGTGACATATGTGCGGACGAATATTCAAAAGTATTATGTTGACCCATATTCTTTTCGCGTGCTGCGCAATACTTTTTGTCGTTCGAATATTTTATTATCTATTCTTCTTGTTGCAATTTGGTGCAGACGCCACACTGTTATTTCAAATAGTGGATTGTCAACATTTTAACGAAGATAACAACTCCAAATCTGCATCAATGTTATAATAACTTAATTTTTCATGACCACTGATTACTTTACACTTCAATATTTCAAATAAATAAGAAACTTTTTAACAGTATATTTGAAAACGATGACAAATTTTAACTTTTAGACATAACGATGAAGACATCTACTCTTCTTTTAATGTTGTCATTGTATCTAATATCTAAAAATATGTTGTAAACATTGAATGAACATGATAATAATACAAGAACTAGAATAATTATTAAATTTAACAAATTCGTTCGTAAAAAAGATCGTCTTTATTTTTTGTTTTTGTTTCTTTAACAATTAGTGACGCATCGATAAAGATTTGTTATATGTACACTATATTGAGATTTTTATAAAAATGTTAGTGTTGGCTCTAAATTTTTAACAGTTATCAAGTTAAATGATGCAAGAGTTGAATGGTTTTCAGTAGAAGCAAATAGCTACTGAAACGACCACGAGCCCATTTGACCAATACAACGGCCTAAAATATAAGAAATGTTATTTAACTGAATTATCATCCAAAACTGCAAATATTTTTTATACCTTCATCATCAAATGTAGCAAGAGTTAATTTACTCAGTTTATTTGTAAAAGAACCGACATTAGCAAGGTTAGTCATGAAACTATTGTCTTGGGACCTGTTATTAGCATTGACATTATCTTCACTTGCTTCGATATGCCTGTTTTCTTCCGCAAAACCAGATATCAGTGTATCCATCATCATTGCCTAAGAGATAAAATAATTAAATTTATATAAAGTATTAAAAATGCGATGAAAGAAGAAAATAAAAAGACATTTACTTGTCTCGAGAATACTTGTAGTATTTTATATACACGTTCTCCATTTTCTCGAACAGGAAATTGAAGAAATAAACATGGCAAGCAATCTGGATTTCCTTCATCTGATGGTTTTGCCATTTCCCAATTCAACTCTGAATATCTTAATCCTAATAACAAGCTCTGAAAAGAATCACAATCATGATTATAATTTAGCATAATATCCTTTTTCAGGATGTTCTCATTGAGTTAAAATTAAAAAATGGAATCATTTTACTGCAAGGAGATAGTGTGATTTATACAAAGTTTTAAAAAATTTGATTCCAGAATTGAGTAATTTTAATAGGGTATCAAAGCCGGAGTATTAATTATATTTAACGTATATTTGAGATTTGGCCACTACTAGAATTTTATAGAGACTATCATTTTTCATCAGTTTCTCTTATACTTAAATCTTGAAATAAAATTTCAGGGAATTCCTATGAATCGTGTGAAACTATATTTTTTTAATGTACGGATAATATATCATTTTATTTTATGAAAATAAATTTTAGTTAAAGGTATTTTCAAGCCAAAAAATTATATTCAATAATTTAAAAATTGACTTCTTTACCAATTTTCTGTTTTCAGATTTAAAAATATTTGATTTTTTTGCTAAGACTCAGCTTACAACAAGTGAAAAAAATTGTAAAAAAATTTAAATTAGTCGAAATCGTATAAAACAACAATAACAAAAGATTGAATAAAACAGTTGCATCTCCGTGCAAAACCCTTTTAAACTTCAAAAAAATATTCAGTGAGGATAAGAAAAATTCTTAAAGTTTATACATTAATACTATTGCCATGATATCAGAATAAAAGCCCTTGCTATAAATTAAAGACTCTAAATTATACCGTGGCGTAAAGTTTTAAAAGCAATAAATAGTTTGGAGCTCATGATTATGAAAGAATTTGAAAACAGAAATTTCATACATGCAGTGCTACTTCTTAAATATTAACTTGGTTCTAATTAAGAATTATGAATCCTTACACATTGAGCATCATCGACAATATATACACCAACATTGTTGATTGCAACAAGCACATCCATATCTCTATTGATAATCCAGGAAGTGAGTCCTCTAACCGGTCTTTCAATTTGACCACGAAAAAAGGCGGCACCATAGCAAGGCAAATTCCAACAAAATTCCAAATATTTTCTAACGAATTTTCTCGGATTTGCATTTGCTGTCTGCACAGACATTGCTTGGGCGGGTATACGTTTGTAGTGCTCAAGTAATCGAGCCTCTGGTGAGCCCTTGCCACTAACTAGACCCAATCGGCCAAGCAGAGGAATGTCGAAATGATGCGGTAAAAACCGATCTCGATTCTTACGAAGAAAGTTCAATGTGTGAAAACCCGGGTTGTATACTCCAAGTTCAATTCGACATTGTAATGCTCCTAGATTAATGTATCTTGCTTGACTTTCGCATGGATACCTCCCTATAAAAATAAAACCAATAATGTTAAAATTAATTTTTTATGTAATAACTTAATTTTATGTATTGATGATTCGAACGCAGTTTTTCTTCGCGGATAACATGAAGAGTCTATGTATAATAACTCGGAAGTTATATTTTCGGTTGTTTCAAAAATTTCAAGAAATCTACATGAATATAAGGTATCCTTATAATTTCATTTAATTTTATAAGCCCTGGAATCTATTTTAAAAATATTCTCTAGTATTCTTAAACATCATTATAACTATAGGAAGTTTATGTTTACAAAACCTTGCTATATTCTAAAGGCCACCCCAAAGTGTGTTTATACACACACTTTGCGTACGCAATAAACTGCGAATAGACAGTATAAAATAATTTTTTAATTTATAAACCTGTGGAAAATAGTATTTTTTTGCATAGGGAATCCGCCAAACAAAATTGCAACAGATTTTAATTTTGGAAGTCAGATTCCTGCTTTCGCAACAATATTACTAAAAATACTTGAATTTGGACCTTCGTTATACTTAAGAATACTAAAAGTGATAATTTGCACCTTTGAGAACATTTTCCTTGGCTTCTGCGTAGAGCAGTTCAAGAATTTTGGGCTCCTTGATCTTTTCTTCTTCTCGCCTCGACAAAAATACGTTTCGTCGAAAATATAAGAGTGGCTCGCTGTCGTTGCCATTGGAGCGCACGTAACGGCAATACTTGTTGACCAATCGAGGCCATTTGGTCGCAAGCTCCAGTGGCTTATGCGTCGGCCGCAGTTGAATTTCGAGCTGGGCCGAAACTAGCCAAAGCGCAAAAACAGGCTGCTGCTGCTGCTGCTGCTGTTGAGCGTTGCAATTGAGACCAAAAGACGACGTCCTCGCGAGCGCCAATTCCGGATCGGATTGTATCAAGTTGACGATGTGTTGAGCCGTGGCGTTGCGCTTGACGTCCATCATCAAGCACAAGTCATTGGTCAAGTATACCGCGATGCTGACGAGACTCGCTGCTGCTGCTGCCGCAGCTGCCGTGCACGAAGTCGCTGGCGAGCCCGATCCCATCGATGCTGCTGTGTTCGCGCGCTCGATTTGTATATGATGAAGCGCATGATTGTGCTGCAGTTTCGGTGGAATTTGAATATTTTTTTCCAGCGACGATTGGCCTGAAAACAATTTTTAATTCATATTTTTATTGATTTTCAACACCCGTAAAATTTTATTCGACCTAAAAACCATGTTACTTGGTGTAAAAAATTATTAAATTGAAAAATCCAAATGAATTGGATTATTTATTTCACTAACTATCAATTACATAAACTAGGATTTGTTAACTGTTACATTTTCAATGCTTAAAATAAAATCTGAAAACAACAATCAAGATCTAAAAGAGACGTTGAATTCAAATCCAATAATTAAATTATGTCAGCTGATCCCCCATGATTCTTACTGTGTTGACTTTTCCAAGACACTTATTGCAATTCCGAATATTCGGAATATGTTTAAGCACAACAATCGCAAGAATATAAATTCGTCTCCTACCCTGTGAAGTGGACGATGTGTCGAGCTTGTAATCATTTTGCTGTTGCTGATGTTGCTGCTGCTGCTGCTGCTGCTGCTGCTGTTGCTGCTGTTGCTGTTGATAACGACACATGACTGGATTCCTTCTGATACAGTCTTGTTGCTGCTCCATCATTTGTCGTCACTCACTAACACTGCCTTTTCTCTTCACTCGATGCAACTTCGTCCTTATGTTCGAATGTAATCCCTATTTACGAGGACTACATAGGCAAGGCCAACAACAATAACAAGTCTCCGTCTTCTCCAGACATCATACACAAACCAATATGAATATGTACTTGAACAGGCCAGCCTCTCCCCAACTGCCACCTCGCAAGCTTTACATATATTTACAGGCTCGATGTTGCAAGCACGAGCTTGCGATTAATGACTCAACCCATCGACGCATTTGCTGGTGATTCCCGTCGAATGCGGACGGCAACCCTCCGATGAGTCTTTCACTCGAAAAGCATGTTGTTGCCGTTTCGCCCCTACGCGTCGAGCCGTAAACTTGCGGCCTGTAGCGAACGAGGTTACTCATAGAACCCTTGGAATCGCTCGATTGTCCATTAATTTTTGCCAACTTCCCTTCGACGAATTTCGAAAAAACGTCGGGTAATCACAAGCACGCACTTTCGACGACTCCGAAACTGGCAAAAGCACACACTCGCCTCTGTCCAACCTATACCCCTTTCGCGCTGACTCTGCGCCTGCATGTACACACCAACGGTTGTCTGCGTGTATATGCTGCTGCTGCTGCTGCTACTGCTCGAGAGCTGCATGTGAAACTATAGGGGTGTTTATTGATTTTTGCCATCTGACACTGCTGCAAGCGTGGCAAGCGAGAGAGCTTGCGCTGTATTATTGTATTATAAGACGCGAGATTTTCGCTTTCCTCCAGCAGCGTAAGTAACGCCGTTTATCATCTATAATAAGAATTTTTTGAGCGGGGACATTTAAATTAAATGAGTACAATCAGTTTTTTTTCTTCATAATTTTTTTGTATTGATAGCGGTGAAAATACATACAATATAAATGCTTTCATAAATCACCGTCATTATTGAATCATAATCTGTACAGAGTGTTGCATAATGCAGTTAATAGAAAATTATAGATAATTTATCTACCAAAACGGCTTTAAAATAAAGCTAAACTTCGAATTCTAGATGATTATAAATGGCTAAGTTTTATCAATTTCATTAATTAAAAATACATTTCAAGACTCAGATACATTAACTATTAATATTAATAATTTGTATCAAATGTCAATATTAATAATTAATATATTACATTCATTCTTTACCGATTAAGTTTTAAGTTAAAGACTACGTAAATTAAATTTATTAGATTAAGTCAGCAACGTTCATAGGCATTTCATCGATTTGAGTTGAATAATATTGTTCTATGTCTCTTAGAATTCTTATATCATCATTTTTAACAAAGTTGATAGAAACACCTTTACGGCCAAAACGTCCTGATCGACCGATTCTGTGGATGTACAACTCACGATTGTTTGGTAAATCGTAATTAATTACCAACGACACTTGCTGTACATCAATACCACGGGCCCAAACATCTGTGGTAATGAGAACTCTGCTTTGGCCAGCTCTAAACTCTTTCATTATGTTGTCACGTTCTTTCTGAGGCATGTCACCGTGCATAGAGCACACCGTGAAATTGGCTTCTCTCATTTTCTCTGTCAACCAATCGACCTTACGCTTTGTATTACAGAAAATTACAGCCTGTGTGATAGTTAATGTATCATAGAGGTCACACAGTGTGTCAAATTTCCATTCTTCACGTTCAACAGCAACGAAAAATTGTTTTATTCCTTCAAGTGTCAACTCATCACTAGAATTTAAGAACATCATAAATTATAATCAAGTCTAAATTAGGGTAAAAATTAAATTAATTTTGATAAAATATCCTTAAAATGCTTACCGTTTAACAAGAATTCTGATTGGATCAGTCATAAATTTGCTTGTCATTTCTAAAATTTCATGAGGTAGTGTGGCAGAAACCAAAACAACTTGAGTTGCTGGAGGTAGATACCGATACACATCATAAATTTGTTCTTTAAATCCTTTGTTGAGCATTTCATCAGATTCATCAAGAACTAGCATTTTGATTGCCCTGGTTCTCAAAACTCGTCTTTTAATCATATCTAAATAAAAAGAATACAATATTAAACTTCAAAAACTCAATTTATAATGATAACATAAAAATTTTACATTAAATTTAAGACAGTACAAAGATTTTTATAAATATTGAAACTAGTGTTTCTAACGGTTGTTTAATTTCATAAGATTTATTTTCAATGGATACTAAATGGATTATTTATCAAAAGTTATTCATCTTTTGTAATTAGTAAAACTGAATGTTACATAAAAATTTTAAACTAAAAAATAATCAATAATTGATCACTTACCAAAAACCCTTCCAGGGGTTCCAGATACAACATGTTGACCATAATCTAGCTTTCTAATGTCTTCACCTAGATTGGTACCACCAATGCATGCATGGCACTGTACATTCATAAAATCTCCAAGGGCTAGAATGACTTTTTGAATTTGAACAGCTAATTCTCTTGTGGGTGATAGTACCAAAACTTGTGTTTCACGTACTTGGGTATCTAATGTTTGTAAAATAGCTATGGAGAATGTGGCGGTTTTACCAGTACCCGACTGTGCTTGAGCTATCACATCTCTACCTTTCATGATAGGTTTGATGGAACGTTGCTGAATTGCTGAAGGCTTCTCAAAACCTGTATTAATGGAAGCAGAAAAACATTATTATTCATCGGAACGGCAATTTATTTTTACAACTCAAGCAAATTAGTTATTTTTTTCCAAAACACAAGCATTGAAATTTTAGGTTAAGCGGCAAAAGCTATTGATAGAACATGGTACTCACCATAAGCATAAATGCCTCTTATCAGTTCGTCACGAAGACCCATATTATCGAAGGTTGGAATAACTTCGACATCCTCGCTGGTTTCAAACTCGATGTTTGATAAATCATCGTTTGTAGCAGAAGGGCCAGGGCCGCCACCACGTCTTGAACGACTTTCCGCCATTTTAGCTATTGAGTTGTAGTGCTAGACGATGTAATCAACAGGAAAACCAAACTTCGACTGAACGGCACTCACAAAACAACGGGCCATGAGGTACAATTTGTATACAGAGTCAGACGCGCGCATGAACCTATTTCCAACCCGATACTAGCGCTACACGAGAGAGCAAAGAAACTTTGGACGCGCTACTGTAAACCTGTATGAAGCATAAATAGTTGAAATAACCAGTGAAATAGGAAAAAATGTAAATATATTCATGGAGAAATAATATAAAAAGAGTAAAGAAATGTTTAAAGGATGAAAGGAAAAAGAGAAAAAGTTAACCAACATAAACATAATTATTTTTAAAGAAAATAAAATAAATATTAATTAACTGTTAGAGATTATAAAATAAAGATTTCGTATAAGTTGCGAAGTAACATATGTAAAAGGACATAAAATGTCGATTAAAAATTGTGGACCCTTTTAAAGAAATATCCGAATAAATACCGTAAAAATCAAATTGCATAAAACGATCTTTCGAATAATTGAAATAGCCGAGATATCCTGTCTGAGAGGTCTAGTCCGGGCGCCAGCTATGGGTCGAGTATGCATTTTCAGGTCCTTAAGGTAACCAAAGCTTTTTATAGGTTTTTTGGTGTGCTGAATCGATTTAGCTTGGTTACCAAGCGTTAAAATTGGTATTTTAAAAGTTATTAACAAATTTATTGTTTATAACTAAAAAAATTTGTTTAAAAAAATCTGAAAAAATTCACACGTATTCTTTGACTAATTCTAAGACTATTTTGTTCTTTGCATTTTTTCGTTTTAGGCGTTCCTTACCGAGCTAGAAAATCGCAAAGTTATTTTTTTGTTCAGAAACCATTCATATTTTCAATCTTTGCGATTTTCTAACTTGTTAAGGAACGTCTAAAACGAAAAAATGCAAAGAACAAAATAGTCTTAGAATTAGTCAAAGAATACGTGTGAATTTTTTCAGATTTTTTTAAACAAATTTTTTTAGTTATAAACAATAAATTTGTTAATAACTTTTAAAATACCAATTTTAACGCTTGGTAACCAAGCTAAATCGATTCAGCACACCAAAAAACCTATAAAAAGCTTTGGTTACCTTATGGACCTGAAAATGTATACTCGACCCATAACTGGCGCCCGGACTAGTCAGAGATCGCTTATTTCGTGCGCAAATCCGCATCGGTTTACTGTACAACCATCCTCTGATATAGCTACTCCTTGATTCCCACTACCCGTATTTTCGCCAAGCAAACTTGGCTACGAGCACGCAGGCCGTGCAAAATTCATCGGAGCAAGCCTCTATATATACTCGTGCAGCAGAAATAGTAGATATATAGCATAGCACATTATAGCTTACTCCTACTGCTATTATCACAGGTGATGTCGTGACTCAGAGCTCAGACTTTCCACTGAACGGATTCTATAAGGCCTACGTTCAGTGACAAATAAATAACATATCTCGAACAATAATTGCCGCGATCGGTAATAAGGGCTTCGTTTGTCATCGATGTGCACTCGTGAGTGATTAGGCATTATTAAAACCAAGTGAATATCTTCGTCGACGTTGACGTCTGGTAAGCATATTTCAGATAGTAATCAGGTGTGCAGAGTATACACAGCACAGTGTGTATATAAGGTATCAGTCCCGTGTTGCATACATCTATACAACTGCGTGCAATTCTTCCATCTATTTGGGCCTCGCCAAGTGCTCATTGTTTTGACTTTTCGTCAAGATTTCAACTGTAATTTTGTAATTTACGTCATTCTAATTCAAAACACAAAAATATGTCTCGCTATTGACGGATGTGTGTTTGATTGAAGTTTTCATTGGGAGCTCGTGATTACGGACTTGCATCACTATATATTTACGTGTATGTGCTATGTGCTATCGCGCAAATAAGAATCTATGATAGAACTCGACACCGAGAGAGAGAGAGAGAGAGAATGAGAGGCTGACTATCTTGCTTGTATAATATCATTTATTTATTTCTCATTAGCAGCAAGTCCATAATACGGTATACCTATAATACGCAGAAGGTCGGGTCACCAAAGTAGAATGATTCAAATGCGATATGTTTCTAAGCGTGTCTTAAATATTAGACATTAACTTGTATTTTCATTTTACCAGGGGAATTCTTTCATCATGGCTATACCACCGTTGCTGAGTAGCACTCCACCACCTTTGGATAATTATGGTGAATCAGAAGACGATGAATTCGGTGATTTTACCGCTGCTGGTATCGATGGTAAGCGTTATTCGTTTAACTTTTCATCGAGATATTGTAATGACAGCTGTTTCTCATATGTATTTAATAATGATTCTATTTTTTTAGGTCTTTCATTGGCATCGGATTCTCCCTACAAAGTCCTAACTCCTGTACCTTCCGAGTGTAATACTCCAAAGATCCACAATGGCTTTACACCTGCTCTTGTGCCATCTTTGATAAAAGATGAAATTGTCAAAGCTGCAACCATGGACCAGATTTTGACAATTGAAAAGACAGATGACATAGTGAGACACATACATTTAGATGATAGAACAAATAGTGTTAGTGTTAAAAACAATGGTGATCCTGATAGTTTATCGCATGATAGCAATTTAGATTTACCCATCGACAATGGTGCGAATATTTCAAAAAGCAATAGTGATAGTCTCAGCTACTTACGAAATGAAATAAATGCTAAAAGATCAGATAACAATGAAATAGTTAGTAGTAACAATAGTAGTATAGATGATAGTGCTAAAACTGGATGTGAATTTGATGAATCTTTGAGCAATAATGGAAATATTGATGATGCAGAACCTTTAAGTTTGATTTTGGATGATCCTAATACAATTTCTGATATCCAGCAAAATCTTGATGATGATTTTTATGATTATGAAAATTTCAAAGATCCATTAGAATCAGATACTCCAGTAACAAATAAATCAATAAGTAATGTGCAAGAGCATTATAAAGAACCCAATGTACAAAGTAAAATATTTAAAAATCAAGATATACCTTTTGATAATCATTGTAATAACAGCAGTGCTGTTTCTTCATCCATCCAAGATAGCATAGAAGCAAAATTAGATACTAACTCTAATGATCTAAAAGTTATTGATGAAGATCAACCAACATTAGAATTGAATGGTTTGACTCAAGAAAAAAACCAAGATGAAACAAGTAATGATGAATTATTTAACAATTTTCAATTCAATGGTTTACTGAGAGAAACAGCTATTAATGAAGTGAATTTAAATTCTACAGAACGGAAACAAACTACATTCGAAAATTTAAATTTTAGTTTTAGCGATTCAGAAAATGTAGAAGAACCAAATTTAACTAGTACATATGTAAATATCTTACACAAAAATGATTACTTGGAAAATTTAGAAAGTGAAAGCATGGTAGATGATAGCATAAATAATTTACAACAATCAAAAAATGATTTTACTTATGAGACTGCTAATTCTGATGAAAATGTTCATTTGGATACCAGGATTAATAAATTCCCTATGAGCTATGATAGTTTTAATACTGAAAGCAGTACTAAAGATAACTTAGATCACAATGAAAAATTAAACTGTGATTTTTCTAATTTTCAAAATCAGCAGAACTGTACTGAAGAACCTACTTTGCACATTGTTTTGGCAGATGTGCAAGATGATAGTGCAAAATCAAATCAAGTTAGTGGCAAGTCATCAAGTAGTTCCATGCATAATTATTTCGATTTTGACTCATCACTGCCTGACTTTCAAAATGTTTCTACCGAAAATGATATTTTTGCAAACGACCCTAAAAATGATGACTGTTTTACTTCAAAAAATATTCCATCTACAGAAGTGAATGAAACATTGGGAGCATATAAAACTAATACTATTCACAATGAACAAGAGTTGACAGCTGTTAAAACCTCATCGCTTGATGTGGACGATGAATTTGGAGATTTTGCAGATTTTTCCAGTGCACCTGTAGAAAATGTTAATGAAAATATAGAATTTAGTGAAAATATTGTAGCAAAGCAAGAACAAACTGCCTTTAATGATGAGGAAGATGATTTTGCTGATTTTGCTGATTTTGAATCTTCAGCTCCAATAGTAGAGAAAGCACCTGCTAGCTTAAAAGAATCTATATGTCAAATAGATAATGAAAATGTAAGTGTTGTTTTTCATTTAATTTAAAGTAGAGAAAAATTCCATCCAATTTTATGTGTTTGAGACACTAGTAAAAATAATTTACGTTTATTTGGATATTCATTTAATTTTTATTCTTATTTGTAATCAAAAAAGTTTCAACTAACATTTGTTCAACTACAAAAAAATATTTTTTTATTTGTAAATTAATAAATTATAGTAGAATAATGATTTATAGAAAAATTTTTTTGTGATTGAATTAGAACATATTTCAAAAAATTTGAATGTTTTATTTATAATTATTTTTAAATATATTATATTATATACCTACTAATATATTTGAAAGTTCATTAAAATTACAAATTATTAATATTTTAAACTTGCAGGCTGCAAATAAAATAGAAGATATCATTATGAACATGTTTCCTACATGTCCTGAAAATTCTGCTGTCGATTTGCAATCATTAATATTAAAAAGTGATGAAGTGTGGAGAAGTTTAAAAAGTGTTGAGGAAACTCATGCTTTAACTTACCAATGGTCTAACAGCAGCAGTAATAATGCTCTTTTAAACTCATTAGGCATTGATTCTAGAAATATTGTAAGTGAAATTTACATTTATCATAAAATTTATTCTAAATAATTAACTACATTTAATAAAATGTAATTTATAGTTATTTGGACCACGATGGAATCCAAACATTCCTCGATTTGCTGCCAATTTAGGATTTTCACCTTTAGAACCAGTTAAAGCCTCTTCTATAGATGCACAGCCAACTGCATCTAGTAGTAAATCACAAAATATTCTTGATACCGAGGTACATACATAAGTATATATTTAAATTATTTTGTTATTTAATTTTTTTATATAAACAATTACATTGCTTATGTTCAACATTTTTTTCTAGTAAAATGCTAATTATTCTTACATGGTAATCTACTATTTTTTTTATACCAATTCACTTCATATTGTAGGATGTACCAGTTGCACAATTTGATTGGAATAGTGCTGGATTGGTGAATCCATTGGAAGGAAGTAAGTCCACAAAGCTTGTGAATTAATGTATGGTTGATTGTTACTTCTGATTTTTATTTTATCTTCTGCTACTTTTTTAACAGTACCTTTCAATTAACATTGTTCCTGTTGATATCTATTAACAATTATCATTTTTTTTGTGACCTTGGTTTGTTTCAAATTATGATCTACTTGCTTTTGTGAATTGTCTGAAGTGTACATTTAAACATAATTAACTATACAGGTGGTGGGTTATCAGCACTTCTACCACTGGATCTTTTATATCCATTTGATCCTTTATTAACTTCCCATTGTTCTGCACATTCTGAATCCTATCATCATCATTACCACCGCCATCATCATCATGCTGCTTCTGCAAGGAGTTCTGTTTATAACTGTAAGTAATAGCTAGTCAATATTGAAATTGTCTTATCACAAATGTATTATATAGTAGGTAGGGAAAAAACTTGGTATAAGTAGCAAAAATATATGTAGTAAAAATACTTTCAAGTTAGTTACTAGAGTAAAAATTTTTATTGTTGACATTTAATTTATCGAAATTTCAAAGTTATTTTGTGTAAAATTTGTAACAAAACCTCTTGGCAATTGTATGGATATTTAAAAATTTCTCCGTAATAAGATAAACTGAATAATTTTAAAATTTTAGTTTGAAAAATAATAGTCTTAAACTTTTGTTAAAAAGTTTTCCTGATTGCATGATCTCAATAAGGTAAAAAATTTTTATATCTAACATGAATAACAATGATAACAAACTGATTCTAATATGATTCTCTTATAACGAGTTACACAATTAAATTTATCATATAAAATCGAATTAAAAAAGAGGGTTCTTTGTTTCAAAAAAATTTTAAAAATATTATTTAAATATATTATTAAAAAATATGTTTTTATTAGATGTAGTAGATTCAAGTTCATCGCAACATCAAGCTCAACCAAATAAGATAAGTCGTCAATCGAGCAGTAGCAATCTACCTAAATCACAAAAATCACACCAATCTTCAAGAATTATTGAGCCTTTGCCAGGACCAAGTTCTAGTGACTGGAAAAAGGCAGATGCACATCCAAAAGTTAAAACTGAAATGCCAAAGGGTTCAAAACATTCTCATAGCAGTAGGACACATTTACATGGAAGTAGCACAATTAAAAATGATTCTTTAAGATTAGAAAGTAGTGCAACTGAAGTTCATAGACCTGAACAGCACATTAGGAAATCATCTATAAATAAAAAAGAACAATTAACAGTTCAAGAAAATGTGGTTCTTGATAAATATGGAAAACCAATGACTGTTAGACCAGAAACAATGAAAGTTCTCAATCAATTACCGGACCTTTCCTTTTTAAGTGCTAGAACATTACTTTACAATCCTGATCAAAAGCAAATTCATATGGATTTGGGTGCTGTAATAAATCGAAAAATGCCTGGCTGAGTAACATTGGTCTGAATGCAAGTTTAAAAAAGTAAAATATGATCATAACTATCTTGACAAAATTAGACTCAAAAAGAATCTATTACCTTTTTTAGTATATAGAAAAATATTTTATGTTTTAAATAATTTCAAGATCGTTTTTAGAACTGAGTCTACTTTTGTGAATTTAGTTTTAATGATTATAAAAAAACTTGTTTTCAGACCTATTAAAAAATTTTTCAAATTATAATTCTGCAAATTTAGTAAAAGTTTCTACTTGCATTAAATCTTGCAATTATTCTAAACATTCCTTCCCAATCGATCTCGTGATTTTAAGCGCGATCGAAAAAACATTGATAGAGTTCAAAAAATTCGAGATGCAACTTGTAATGTGCGATTGATAACCATTGTAAATACTTTTATTTCGTCGACTAAAA
The DNA here is from genome assembly GCF_000599845.2 of Trichogramma pretiosum. Taxonomy (NCBI): domain Eukaryota; kingdom Metazoa; phylum Arthropoda; class Insecta; order Hymenoptera; family Trichogrammatidae; genus Trichogramma; species Trichogramma pretiosum. The sequence continues at coordinate 702,782 of NW_019640833.1, read as the reverse complement.
CTATAAGATTTTATACCCTGTACTTAAAAGTGGTAATATAATACTAAGTACGATCTTTAAAACTAAAAAAAACAACTATTGATACAGTTGTTGGAAGAGAAAATAATTTTTTATTAAGTTTAATAAAGAGCTGTACAAGATATAGTTAATAATGGTTTCCAAACTTGTATATTTTAAGAAAAAGATTATTTTACAAGAGTATACTGGTTTAATAGTGTAACATTATTTGTTTATCAAGCAAGATACAAAACTATGTTTATGTAAGTTCAAGTGTTAGGTTTTCTTACTTCTAGTCTACTAGACCTTTGAGAAATATTTTTGTTTTAATGATACAGACCAATTTATGTAAAATTATAACTACTGTTGATTTATATGTGAAAAATTGTGAAATGACAAGTTGTATATTGTCAAAATTATTTTAATGTTGTGAAGTTTTAATATTGTGCATAAAAACATTTTTGGTTATTTCTTATAAATTTAAGTTTGATTAATAATAATTTGAAAAAAAAAATTTTTAAATAATTGATTTCAACTAATGTGGAGATGGCAGTTACTATTAAAATTGTATAGAAATTTAAGCAAAAAGTTGCTGAGATTGTTAATATTCTTTGACAAGTGAATACTAAATTACTCTAAATTATCTAAATAAGTACCTTGAAGGAATGCCACAGTGACTTATTGAAAAATTATTATTTAGACAAAACTACGTATTAAAAATGTGTTCATTTTAATTCTTTTATCAATGCATTGTAATGGCATACTTACTTTACAATAAAAAAATTCATACTGAAAATCATTTATTCCTACATAAGCTGAAATATGATAGGAATAAATGATAATGAAATTACTTCATTTACACATGTTAATATGTACAGTATTTATCGTTTTTTAATTAGTCACTCACGCGTGTACCATGGTGAAAGAGTATATTTGATGAAAACTAAAAATGTAATGTACTTAAAGCTATATAATCAATATACATGTATGGTTATCAAGCTTATACAGCGTTAATCAAGAAATACTGAATAAATGTGTTGAGTTAAACATTCATTTAAATTAATATGATTATATTGTAATATATATTTTGTGTAAAATATTGTGGAAATTATAAATATTATAAAGTAAAAATGTTTAAAATTATGAATGAAAAATATATTAATGCTGCTTAAAAAAATATTTCATTTCATTTCTGATTGTGCCCTTTTTAAATTATTAAATATTAAATATTAATGAAATTTTCACATCGGTAACATTTATTTGAAGTTAAAACTAAGAACGATTGATTTGATTCACATTTAAATTTTGTGCAAAAATCTCTAGAATAATCGTCTCCTGTGATTTGTGTACAAGAAGCGCAGTTGACCACTGTAAATTCAAGAAAATACAATCGAGCTGTAATGACTAAACGCTATTGGCCGTATCATTACGAGGACAGCCAATCCATTGCGTCGATTCCGCTTTGTGTTGCATACTTGCCATATGTTTTTAGTGCGCGCGTAATGTTTTGGATGTTGACGCTCGCTCGCGCTAAAAACGCACCTCCACAAACAACTGCTATACTGTACTGAAAACTTGCGCGAAAAAATGTTTGGCGGCATGTTACATGTCGTATCCTGTTATTAAGTGTGGGGCTTCGTGTCAAATACTTTTATCAGTGAATACAGAGTTCGAGGTTCGTTATCTAGTTCTGTGCTAAATGTGCTCGAAATATCAAATCAATTCAGTTTATGAGAAGTAGGTATGGTTCATAATTAAGTTTTTATTTTTAGGTTAAGCAAAAATTTGAGTTTGACGCTTGAATTGGACAACTTCTTTCAATTATTTTATTGTGTACTCTTTTGAATCAGTGCACGTACCAAAAATAAATGACAATATGTTAACTTACGTCGCTCAAGAAGCTTAAAATAAAATTTTGCTAATTGAAGAAATAAAAGATTGATACTCGAATCTTTTTTTCAGGTCAAAATGAATCGCGCTTTGAGAAGCCGTAAAAATACTTCCGAAAATGTTGCGCAATCCAGAGCAACAAAAGCTGTTCCGAAGACTGTTGTTGGTAAAACAATAAAAAACAGTGCCACAAAACCAGCTGCTAAAAAAAGTAAGAGTCAAAATGAAAATAATGTACCTTCCACTAAATCCAAATCTGCTAAAAATTTTCCAAACAAAGTTGCAGAAAAGAAAAAAAATTCTTCCAATGAAAGTTCTGTATCAAGTATCAAATCTCCAGTACTCAGAGATAGAACTAATACTACAAATGAACTTTCTAAAGTAGACGTGTCATCTCAGAAAAGTGAAACAACTGATTTAACAGATGCCAAAAAAACAATTACTACTCGTTCATTAAGAAAGTTAGAAAAAGACAAAGACCTCAAAAGTAATGGTGGAATAAAAAAATCAACTACAGCTAAGAAATTGTCGGTTCATAAAAATAAAATAGCCAATGCATCTGAAAGCAATAGCGAATGTACTTCAGGGTCAACAAAAGAAATTGTTCAAACTCGCACTAGAAATTTGGTTAAAAATAACAATGCCCCAGCTGATTCTGAAAAAAATTCATCTCCATCTAAATCAAAAACATCTGTTCCAACTGCCTCTAAAAATTCCATTCAAAGTTCAGGTGAAGTGACTAATTCTATTAAAGAATCATCTCCAGTAAAATCAGAAAAAGTACATCAAACTCGCACTAGAAGTTCAACAAGAAGTTCAGATACAGGTTCCATATCTAAAAAAGAACCTTCTTCATTAGAAAAAGAAAAAGGAGCTGCTACTGAGATTGAGAGTTCTATTATAAGAAAAATGGAGACTCGTACAAGAAGTTCTACAAGGAGTAAAAATCAATCGTCAAATTCTGAAAAAGAGTCTTCTGCCATGGAAACAGATAAAGTAGTTCAGACTAAATCAAGAAGATTTAAAAATACACCTAGAAAACATAATATGTCAATTGAAGATGTAGAAAGAATGTTGAATCAATCTGACAGTGAAGATGAATCCATGGATGCTGCAGGTACTGCTGCAAATAAAGAAAGTTCAAAAACTGCTAAAACAGAAATTAAAAAAGTTCCTCTTCAAGGAACTAAAAAATTTTTTAAATGTTCATCAACATCTCAAACAAAAACATTACCTGTAACAGAAGACAAAATTGTCCATAAACAGGTTAAAAGCAAAATTACAACGATTGAAACTCCTTTGGATGACAACGTTTCATTCAAGTCTAAAATTTCTAACTACAAATCATCAGATAAAACAGCTGAAAAACAATTACGTCCACGTGCAATTAAAAATTACTGTGAAATTTCTAAGCTTTTGGAAGAGGATGATTCAAATGATTCTGTCAAAGAAAATAATGAACCAGATAAAAAAAATAAAAATGAGACTGAAAAAGCGAATAAAGTTCAGGTTCCAATTTATAAAACACTACCAGCATCTCAACAAAAAATTGAGGACATAGATAAAATATACGAAATTCCAGAAGAATGGTTACATGAAGATCAAAATATTAAAAAACCTAAAAAGAAATCTGTTAAACGCTTGAAAAAAGCTTCCAGACCAAAACCAATTATACCTTGCAAAACGAAGGAAAATATTAATGGGCCTAAGCAGCATTTAATTTCACCACAAACAAATATAGTTAAAAGCAAGCCTTCAAAACAAAACGAGGTTGACAATAATAATCTGAAGGATAGTGATAAAGTTTCTCCTTCAAATAATAATGAACCTGTGATTTCTGAAGACTTTCAAGAAATGGGTGAAAGTACATTTGAAGAAGCTCCAACAATGAAAATTATTTCAGATCAAATTTTAAAAGGAAATGATAGAATTAAGCTTGCAACAACTCCTAACGCCCCTAAAACTATAAATTCAGAGTTAAAATTATTTGGTATGAAAAATGCTATCACTTCTAAACCCACTACGCAATATATGAACATGGTCAATCATTCTCTCATACAAAAGTCGATGTCACCAATTAAAAAAGTAATTGATAACTTTGATGTTGGAAGTCCTTGGAGAGTCACAGATACTTTTACCAGAATTCAAAAAGTAGTGCAAAGCACACCCCAAACTAACAAAAAAGTTGCAACACTGATAAGAAAACCTGTTGTCAAAATGTTGCCAGTACCAGAAAAATCAATTGGATCTCAAGAAACTATTCATCTTTCTTCTCTTCCAGATAAATCAGGAAATAATGGAAGTGCAACTCAAGTTTCTGCTCTTAATGAAGGAACAAGTCCTAAAAATGTCAATACTAACTTATCTAATGTTAGTCCTGTGAAATCAATTGATCAGTCCACGTCTCATCCAGAAAATATACCTTTTGAAACTAAAAATCCTCAGATAAATCAAAATAATTCTAAATCTCCAAGGAAATTTGGTACAGTATTGTGTAATGTCAGTCCTGTAAAATCTGTTAATCAAAGGAACCAACAATCGTCTCAAAATAATTCGAAGTCTCCAAGGAAGTTTGGAACTGTATTGCCAAATATAAGTCCCATGAAATCTATTACTTCAAGCTACCAACAATCATTTCAAAATAATTCAAAGTCTCCGAAAAAATTAGTAACAAATTTAAGTCCTACTAAAACTATTAATCAAGATTTGCAAGTATATCGAGTGCAATTAGAACCATCCAAACCTGTAACAGAGATTTTCAAGGATCATGAAGTACCAAATATTGATTTTGAAATAGGAGATGAAAATACTAGTCCAAATAAATCTCCTCGAAAATTACAAAAATCAGGTAAGCACAAACTTTTTCTTTCCTAAAAAAATAACTAAAATATTTTAAAAAAAAAGTGTACTAACTTGTTTTTTAATTTTCTAGTGATTGAAACTTTGAAGAGTGTGAGTCCTCAAAAATCTACAATGAAAAATTTCCTGGAACCGAAAAAATCATCCGAAATCCCAAACCCTAAATTATTAAGACAAACTACTTTGCACGGGTTTCTTAATTTAGAAGAAGTACCTGAAAGCACGCGCATTCTAACTCCTGACGGTATTTTTGCTGACGTTCATTCTACTCCAATCAATGGACGTAAACAAAAAAAAACTACAGAAGAACCTAATCTTGAAAATGCATTTGGTTTTGATGATGGAGATGATGAAGATGAAATCGAAGTTTGCCCAAGCATTAACGTTATGAAAAAGAAACTATTTACAAAAATGAAAGCTAAACCAAAAACATCACGAATATCATACAATACAGTAAAGCAAGCATTGCTAACTAACATTATGAACACAAAAAAATCTGAAGAAAAAATGCCTGAAATTTTTGAAAAAAATGATCAAAATGATAGCGACGATAGTGACAACAGTAGTGTTGCTAGTAAAGATTACAGTTTCAATGCAGAATTGAAAAAGAATGATTCAGAGAATCTAAAAGAATCGATTTTAACTTTCTCGGATACATTTGATCTTCACTCTGAGCAGGGAGATGACTCGTTAGTACCGGAAAAAGGACTTTTGTTCTTTAATTTGGAGCCGGTTCATTTTTCAACGGTAATAAAATTCAATTACGTTATTGATACCTAAAAAGAAACTTAATTGTAATTGTAACTCACTTATTACAGCCCGCAAGGCGTTCGTACGGAAAAAGAAAAAGACAAGTTTGTGTTAATACGACTACTGATTGCTCAGCTAGTGACACTGATGACCCAGAGGAAAAGCCAAAAAGGGCTAAAAAAAGACCGAAGAACAAACGATGCAAAGAAGAAGAAAAGAAAATGAAGGATTGGGTAAAAAAAATTAATTCTACATTTGACGAAATTGATCATTTTGATTTGGTGGTTGAATGACCGATGAAACAAATGCATTATAACAAAATGTACAGAACAACAAACGATGTGATCGATTTAAAATTTTACTATCTAATACAGACGTGTTGTGCAAATAATTTATGAATCAACTATTTTGATTGATATATGAATTTATTATTATTATTTTCCAAAATGACAATCAATCATATAGTTATCAAAAAAGTATTATAAGATGTTGATTTTAAGATCTCTTGGCATCATATTCAAGAGATTATTTTATTAATGAAATGCAGTTATATTTTACAATTTATAAATTGTAAAGAATCTCTTTTTAGATAATAGTTTCAAACTTATAATAATATAATTTAACGTTATTTTTAATTTAATTTCATTCAAAACTGATTCAATTTATATAAGAAGTAATTGTGAAAAATAACACAGAAATTTTAAGTAATATGACCTAACCAGATATTTTTACAATCAAATAAACATTGAGAATTCGAACGAAATCTCAGTAAACTAGGTCACTAAAACAATCACTTTCTCTATTATATTATTTAAAAATTGAAGCATAAAATTAAAAATTATAAAAAAAACATTTAAAAAATTAAATGTTTCATATCGGTTTTTAAAAAGATATATATATAGCTTGTTAAAAACAATTTAATCATTCCTATTTTTAAATCAACAAATGAATACAAGTTGCCTTCAAGAATTTGTACTACTTTTATGAAAATAAAAATATATTTAAATACTGTAAATAAATAATGAGCCAAGTCATTTCCAACCACAACAACGGTTTGCGGACCAAGAAGAAGAAAAGTTTGTACGCGTGTCAGGATCTTATCGCCACCGAAGTTTTGACCACACAAAGCAGCGAAAACTTACTCACTCACAAAGCTTGATAAGAACGAAATACGTACTCGTACGTAGCCGTAAAAGGGGCTGACTAATACACGTATTCTATATATGAATTAAATATAGCCGATAACGATTGCCAGTGCACAACTAGCCAATTAGAATCGAGAGGCTTTGTCGGTGATATTGGCTGAGTTTATTGCTCGAATTTCCTTAATAAATTTAATGCGCAGTACTTTTCTCGTTGGTTTTCTTGTTCTTTCGAATAATTGCCTTTACACATGTACTTAATAGCCGCCTCTTCGTTTGCCTTTGTTTCGTACGCGTGCGCGCAAAGGCAAAATGTTTGTTTTTAGAAACGTAAGCAATAAGAACAACGATGAAACCTTATAATTTTTCTGCTATCGCAATACAAAGGCAATTTTTCATACTTGCTCGGCAAGATTCATATTTCGCGTGTAAAAGTCCTTCCAACACGCTCATAAGAATTGAAATAGAATAAGTTAGTATTCAATTTTTGGTAAGCATTTTCATTCCTCTTTTCATTGATGCATTTTTTGAAACTATTAAACTTTGATCTTTCATTGAGATATAGCGCCGTTTCCATGGGCCTTTCCTCTTATATGTAATTTTCTCTTTTCGCATTGTCCGACGTTCCACGTATTTCCAGAATGCACCTAACTTGTCTTAATATTCCAAGTTATATGCAGTGTTTAAGTTACAAAATCAACGATTACAATTGCATCTTGGAACCGAATTTAACGAATTGGTCACCTTCAACGAATAATCGAAATGACTTTAAAAAACGTAAAATGTTAAAAAGTGTTTGCTTAAGAATTTGCACAGAACAATTTATATAGGTCCGATCACCTCATCAAGAGACATCTTTGAAAAATACAAAACTTGAGAAAAAACAAGAAAAAAAATTAACACGCAAAGTATATGAAAAGCCCCACAAATACGGTTGTATCTTAGTGAGAAATCAACATTTTGAAATTTTATAAAATCCAATGGAAAGAAGTAGAAAAATCCTTTCAGTTAAAATTGTTTCAATTACAAGACTTATATACACCTTAAACTTGAAGTCTCAATTGGTTGTTGGTAATATTGATACAAAGTGTGGCATGCCTTGTTCTTCGAACAGCTTGATACGTTAATCATCTTCGTTGAGGTTTTCATTGAGCATACAATCGAGCACGATCGCCATAACAATACGATATTTCTTGTGCGATACGTCGAGGACTTTGTCCGAGGATCGTCGCGTTTTCGGAAGTTCGACTTATAAACGCGCGAGTAGAACTTGATTTTTTGTTATTGCCGAGCTATCGCTCGCGCAGATCTAATAAACGTACTTGGCAACATACCCATGAAGCAAAAACGAAGTACCTCGCTTCCTTTAACGCTTTTGTGTTTCGGAGAGGGGCATTGTACACATTCGTGGAGCTTGAAATATATAGCCACACAATGATGCGTGCGCGGCATCTTCGGTTTCATGTATACGATTTAAAATGCGCGAATGTAACGAATGATTTTTTGACTCGACTCGACTTGTAGCGTCGATTCGGTAAAGCTCGAGATAAGAGCAGAAATGAGCGTGCGTATGTTATTTTGATTTGTTTTCTTACAATACGGTCATTAATGATAATTATTGTAAAGACTTGTATAAATGTCAAGTGGCGTAATGACGATCGTCGTCGCGATACCGATCTCCGATTTCACTCGAATCATCCCGCAAAGCGATCAGATAATGCACAGAATATCCGAAAACCCTTGCGTTCGAGACGACAGAAAAAAACCTCGTTGTATATTCCGAAAATCGTACATGTATCTTGAAACGTCGATAACTCGCTCTCTGTTTTTTTATCGTATCAAGGAGAATTTGGAGGATCGCGGCGAAAAATAATATCAGAGCTGCACGTGCGTCTACGTACGCGTATCGCTGTTTTTGTCAGGGCCGTGACGCGGAGACAAATCAGCGGCGGCGGCGGCGTCAAGAGGGATCGAGCAATTGTGCTCGGCTGTAATATCGCGCGTGCCTGTAATACGTTACGCGACCTCCCCGCGACTTGAAATTTATCGTCAATGCGAGGCTGCGGAATTCATTAGTCGATCGAACGTTCCGATGTGTCTAAGTAGTCGATCCAGTTACGCACTATTCTGTACGGACACCTTGTAATTGTGAGTGCGCTCCGGAGTACGAGAATACCGCATTGTCTGCGTGTGCATCTATATCAGACCACTCGCTGCTACTTCTCTCTGTCGAACGCATCCTTATAATAGCATCAACTTTTCGGAAAGTCAGTATAAGGGCAATCAGTTGCCGATCCGAGATTACGTTGAAAATCTCGAGTTTCCTCGCAAAACCCTTGAAAATCATGTTTGCCATGTTGAAAGAATCGACTAGATTATTATATAATATGTCGAAACGATTGTTTTGTTCTTCGTTATATTATATGTGTACTTAGATATAATGCCGCACGTGCGCCGACTGTCCCAGCGTCGTGTTTATCTCCATGTTATATACGCATTCGGAGTCATTTTTGCATTTACTGCTACATACCTAATACGCGGGGAGGTACATTAAAAAGTCACGTATGAATTTATTATAACGAGCTCGAAAGTGCGAATCGACGCGTGTGCGTTCCAACCCTCTCCCCCCGTTTTTTTTTTTTTTTTTTAATGTACGAGCCTCCCCAACCTGGTCGGGCAGCTGGTGGCGATGGCTTGCGTCAACCCTTTCTTCCTTTATGATCGGGTGTCATAATAGCGCTCGTTGTTTGTTTTGCACTCGACGTCTAACTGGCCTTTTATACGTTCGAGAGAGAGAGAGACTGAATCGCAACGAGGCGCAGCGCGTGTAGGGCCAATAAAACAGGTTGTTAATCTCTGAATCGGAGAAACGCCATTTGACATAGTCATTGGATGCAAAAAAAATGACTCTCCGTTAATGAAGCAGCTTTCGAAACGAATAAGTAGTTTCAAAAGGCACAAACAACGCTACTTTGGCGAGATCCCGTTCAAATTTTTGCCTCGTTCGCTCTCGTTTCTGGAGGAGACAGTCGCGCGGGGGAGGGCAGAAAAGGCCCCACTCGTGCACAGCGCGCGCACAGCTGCACGAAATATTTCATTGTCACGAGTTCTACAAGGCGCCTGGTAGGCTAATAATTTACGTGCAGGCAAAAGCGGCTGCGCGGCCCAAGCCAAACATTGGCCAGTGACAAGCGACCGAATACTTTACGTACATAGCTCCTATTAATGGTCGTAGATACTAGAGGAGGCCTTATATAACAGCGCAATCGGTCAAAAGTCGCGCGAGAGTTTACCTACACACGCGCGCAGGACAATGTACGCGCCGTTGTGTAAATAAGGCGCTCGCGACTCGCAGCTGGTCTCTGGCTTCGAAGAAAATGCAAGCGTGCAGGCTATAATAGGCATGCAGATTGTCTCTTCGAAGCTCTCGAGCTCCAGCTTGTGTGCGTGTACGGTTTGCATTATTTTGGCTTATGCAACGATCCTACTAGATACGCATTTAATTTATAAGTAAGCTCGAACTAGCTCCTGCGAATGCATCATAAAGTTTCTTTTTGGACCGTTGGACAATTCGTTGTAAGGACTCGATGCGTCGCGAAGATGCACTCATTCGCTCGGATGCGCAGTTTTTCATGAACACCAATTGGTTTTATCGATCGAGTCGAATGTTCATTCAGCTGTTGGATTCAAAATAACAGGCCAAATTGCTCGACTTTGACAGAGAAATTCAGCGAAAGATACGATCTCGAAAGGCGTCTCTCGATCTTCGATCGTTTCAAAGGTCGCGCACACTTTTGACTTTGTTGTATATTCTTTTCTTGGCTCGCGCGCAAAGTCAACGATATTCGCGCGGCAGCAGCAGCATCGGACGTATATATACACGAGACGATAAGATAAAAAGTCTCGAGCTCGAGTGATCGTCGCTGCATGTGCGTGGCGGTCGCGCGAGGAGCTTTCCCACGTCAAGACGACGTCGGTGTAATCTTTCCGACTTATCACCTCGTTTGCACTTGTTTCGCATCGACGCACGAGTACTACTGGACGCGCCTGCATCAATGATAATCGCGTCCGAGCGCGCCTGCGTTTACATAATGTGTGCATTTATTTATTGTGCTCCGCTGCCGAGGCGTAATAAAGCCGCGTGCGCACTTTCCGTAATACGCCATTTCGCACCTTGGGAAAGACATTCAATTATAAATCTCAGCTCGAGTCGCAATCGCACTTTTCTCTCGCTCTATGATATAAAGCGTTCCGAGTCCGCGACAAGCATGAAAAGCGGCAAAAATGCGTCGGCGAGTTTTTCCGAGCGTGTTTTTCTCGGCGCTCGCGAGACTGTTTATCCTTTTTCTCACGTATTTACGTGAGCCGGGAGCAGCGAGACACGGAGAAACAGAAGAGCCTCGCGGTTCTCGGTCAAGGATAATATAGCCTATACGTACACACGTTTCCTCGAGGGACTTTAAAAATAAATATAAGCTCTCTTGCTGCGAGCTGTGCAATTTCTAAGACGTGTTTCTTTGCTCTGCGACACGCACGCACGACCGAACGAACTAAAAACACAATAGAAAACAATATCGGACATTTGGTCATCGAATGCCTCGACGCGCACTTCAATACGATGCATTTTTCATTGAACATTTCGTCGGTCATATAAGCCTCATTTTCCCGATTAATTATTTGACTGAAAAATAAAAGTCGAATACGATTTATTAGATGCGCTTGGCCTTGTGTCTTTTCCTCGACGATCGATGCATATTCAATGGTAGATTTAATTCCTTCGAGATGGACGCTGAAATACAGGCAAAATGATTTCACTCGAGCGAGCGAGGCCAAAAATAGTGACGAGGGTGATCGAAGCGGCTCCTTATCGAGGCGTCGAATTATGCAAAATATTCCCTTAACACTTCAGCTACTTTGTCCTGTATAAGATGTAAACACGTAACAAACAAACAAACATCCTGATTTTTTCCTTTTTAAAAAAGTGACATCGATCCTGAAATCAATGAACTTGTGCTATTCAACAGCTACAAGGATGAGCTGTCACTATAATCGAATAGGTACTCGAATTTCGCGCCGACGATCGAACGGACAATAATTCGTAATTTGCTCTAATCGAAAATTTACGACGATCAGCGCACGCAACTGTATTGGCCGAATAAAATTTGTAAACATTGCGGCTTTTCTTACCCGCCTCGGGCACACTACTACTTCGTCGTCACGCGGAGAACGGACTTTTATCGTCTCTCAGTTATCCAGACGAATGATAGTTAATATTTTTAATCAACCAATTAAAAATCCTCGCACGTGGAAAATCTCTTTGCAACGATGGTCCCAGTACTAAACGATGGTATCTTGCCGCTGAATAAGAGTAAGGCATCAACTCAGTCTCAGGATGTCATAGACGTAAGTAACCATCAAAGTATCGACAAAATATTGTGCGCGCAATTATCGTTGAATGGGCGTCAGTTTTTCGACTCATTCAACTGTTTGACGTTTAAAAGCCGTGTAAGAAAATTCGGATTAAGATCGGATACGTTGACATCCGGACGAACGGCAAAATATTGCAGTTTAAACGTGACGATTAAACAGATGGTAACCTTTGCTAATTTTATTTCTCTGTTCAATGTTTAGCATCAACCAAGAAAGGATAGTCTGAGTGGTAGCATGAATCACAAGCGCGAGTTTTGGGACAGACAGATTCCAATACCATTAAACGATAAAGAGTAAATATTGCACATGTATTACTAGCAAAACTATGCACTTAATTAACGTGAAATTGATTTATTTATTTTTTATGTTATGACAGCTGCACCTGCACCCATAAAGAGATACTGGCGATGCTGTTGATGTTTGTGTTCGTCATTTTGTTAGGTGCCTGCCTCATTGCAATCTCCTTTCTGACAGGGCACGATCTACCACCGTTTTGGGGAAAATAAGTTGCTTCTTCACGCGGCCAAGTATTATCATAATACGGCTGTTTAATTTTTTAAAGGCATCTAGTGTTGTGACAAGTATACATTACAATTGTATATACGTTCGTTGAGTTATAGTAAAATAATATTTTGAATTCTTCAAATGGTCATCGTCGTCGTCGTCGTCGTCGTTGTCGTTGTAGTCGTCGTTGCCTATTCAATTTATTATTGTTCATGATATACAGCATGTTTGTCTTAAATATTTCTTGTACCTATCGAGTCTTAATCAATTCATTTTCTTTAATGTTATTCGGCAAATCGATAGTTTTTTAATTCAAACTCTCTCGTCACTCACGCGTTATTTTAAACTCTAAAAAACTGACCCTTTTGCACTTGACTAGTTGAATGATTCGTTGAAAGAATGAACTGTAGTTTGATGAAAAACTCACCGATTTGGGATGCTTGACAAATTTTTAATGCATGCTAAATTCTTCAATTCAACAGACCCATTTTCAAATTATACCAATTAATTTGATTTATCGTGATTGAATTGGAATATTTTAAAAATAATTAATTGTATGTATTTATTATTTACTACCGTTGCAATCAAATTTGTAATTTAGTTTGCGACGAGGAAAAAAGTATTATTGTCAATTCACAACATTAAGATGAACTTTATAAAAATTTAGTTGCAAAATAAAATTATAAAATAAATACTCTCGAGTTGATCCAATTATTTTTCACGTTCTAATTTCTTAAGGATCCCAGATTTGCAGATATTCTTTTGCTGAACGAAAAAATGTGGACGTTAAGCATTAGACGAGTGAAAAGCTAAACCGCACATATGTGCAGCGCATAAAATCGGATGAATTTGCGCGGTGAGCATTTGCCTTGGCCTGCGAGTGCGCGCGGCCGACAGCAGAATCTCAGGGTCGATCGGCTTTGCGTCGTACGTGCCATACAGATCCTCGAGCAAATAGATCGGTATCGGCCGGCTGCGAGCAGCAGCAGCAGCAGCAGCAATAGCATCTCCTTAGAAAGAGCTCGATTTGCCGCGCTGTATTTTTACAAGGTTAATTGCTCGCGGTGAGCTTCGCCAGAGAAAAGTCCATTTCTGTTCGCCTGTTTGTTATGACAAAACGAGGATTTTCCATCTCGTTTATTGCGGGAAATTGTGTTTACCATGTATAGATATACAGCACACCGAATCTCTGATTTTCTCAATACATATGTTCCATTTTCCCATGTATTACGGCTATATCTATACACAGTAAACACAATTTTTCATTAAGCTTGCTGTATTTATCAAAGGCTACTATTGAACGATTCATATATTAGCTTGGCTTCAGGACTTTCTCTCGATTTTGTAAGATATCACTGCTCTCTTCATAATAATTGGTCTAATCTTTTATAAAATTATCATAAATTATGAGACAGCCCAGTTAAGTAAAATCTAAATCACGTGAGACTCGAAAGTTTTTCCATTACTTGGAGCATTATGGTATATGATGAGAATTAACATTTCCAAGAGATTTTCCAAGATTTCTTTCGATTATAATTTTCAAAAAGCCATTGAGATGTCTTCTGTAAATTTTAAATTATTGTTTTTCTTTGCAAAAATGTTCTAAAAAAATCAAAAAAAGAAGGAAGCTTAGACTAAATTCAGTATCTCATATTGAGGGAATTTTTGTAAAATATACCTTCTTTTTTTATTTTTGCAGTAACCAAATTTGTTATTGTTTGTTATTGAGTCAGCTTTTTTAGGATAATTTGTTTTTGATGTACTCTTTTTCTGTAAAGTTGTACTTTTCTCAAACGTGTATATTGAAGTATAATTTAGGCGATCCACAATATAGATAGGCAGATCAGTCGGTTTATAAAAAGTCAGCGAGCTTAGAAATGGCGAGCTTTCACAGATACTGCGACATATTGTATCTGAACTCATTCTTTGAACACTCGCTGAATGATACGCTCTCTCATCTGACTATTGTCCTTTGCAGGCGCTTATGGAGTTGACGAAAGAATGAAGTATGTTCGGGAAACGGATTCTAATTGCGATCCGAAAATACCCATATACCTATACCGAGCGCCAAGATTTAAATCCCCCTCCCGCGCGGATGACCGAATGCGCGCGAAAGAAGCGGAGGAGAAGCCGCCGCAGCAGGTAGCCGCGATCCATTGGGCCAAACAAGCTATACTCTATACTAGCCGCTCTCGCAAATGTTCCTCGCATGACTCATCGGAGGCGCATAGCAGTCCATAATGCATTAACGGGGAAACGTGTTTACAATATACAGATGTACCAATTACACGCGTTTTCGATAGTTTTGCGCTATTTTCCCATTTATTGGGGATTCATCTATGTATACTTTAAGCGTTATTCTCTAATAGTAGCTTGTATCGTGTACACTCTTAGTCTCTTGCTCTGCTCCTCCACCCATCGGAACTCGTCTTACGCGCACGCGATTCGCGCGCGGTTACGACGACGCATGACTCATCGCGGACTTCTTCGAATCTCCGCGCGATCTCGTTCCTCGGGTATATGAATTTTTTTTGCGAATAACCGTTGAGCCCGTTTGCCGTCGCTTTCGCTGCGTTTCCCCTCGCTTCGCTTACTTGGCTGCACATTACTTCGACTACCTGTTTATATCTCGAATGGTGCCTGCAGTGGGATCTATTCCGCCAGTTTGGTTACAAAAATGAGAATTTCCAACATTCCTGTGATACGTTTACTCGAATATTCGCAAGTATTTGCCGAAACGCATCAACGAGAATTTTTGGAAATTTTACAATTTCAGACTCTTCGATGATTATGCGCTGCTATACCACCAATCGCACCTGGTGTCATTCTAGCTGCACGAACAATACAAAGTTAACCGCAGTAAGGCGAAGAGCGACTCGGTTATCTCGACAGCTTCGCTCATACTCGACTCAAAGTTCGATTTACGATTTGATTGTCGTTCAATAACAATGGCAATTACAGTCCTCGAGCTGACACAGTGCCTATGATCGATATAAAATATATACACGTAACGCTCATCGGATGCAGATATTATACATGTGTCGACGAGTTTCAATAGCTCATATAGTAATACATATCACTCTTGGGCTCGATCGTATGCTTTTATCGAGCGATACGATCGTCGCGTGCTGAACCGCGACGCTTGTTTTTCGAATAAAGATCTCTCGCGTGCAGCCATGTGACTTCATCGTCTTTCCTATAAATGAGCAATCGCATCGATGACGACTATGGAGACGCGAAAATTTTTTACAATCGCTCGCACGCCGGTATCTCGTTGAATAACTCGGAGAACTTGACGTAAATATACAATTTACTAATCTAGTATTCCATGATTTTGGGTAAAATCAACTTGGAGTATTTTTCTATTTTCAGTTAAACTATGACCGGAGTAAATTCTGTATCGGCTTTTCGATCCCCACCCGTACAAATCTTTGGAAATCCAGTTTGGATTCCGCCCAATATACATAAATCACACCTGCCGAGCGAATTTCAAAAACAAGAAAAAAACTGAGATCGCTGGCGAGAGAGATAGCTGGTTTCCCACTTCGAAAGAGGCGACAGTTCCACGAGATGCTCCGTGCTCGATTCAAAATATTGGCCAAGTGGTGTGTGCGCGCGCAGCCGTCTATTTTTTTCGCGAGCACGTGCTTGTGTGTATTATATACATGTGCATCGCGGCTCGAGTCTGCTGACATCATCGCTGCTGCTGTCGTCGTCGTCGTCGTCGTGCGCTCTTTCTCGAAGTTACGATGCAGTCGGCAGTGCGGCTATGCGTATAATATTATGGCCGTTAGCAGGAGGCGCGCATACATGCAACGGAACAGTGCATACTGCATGCGTCGTCGGTGTAGTATACGTCACAAGACCTAACCTCACCTCACTCCGAAAATTGCCGAGTGGTATTCGCAATATAGGAGGGCGACTGACGCTCGCGTGCTGCATGTCTCTCTCTCTCTCTTTTACTCACACATACACACAAGCGAACGTGTGCGAGTGGGAATATTCGCGCGCGCCACCACTCGCTAGCTCGGCTCTCTCGCCAACGCGCACGCACACACACTTGCAAATGGACTATATGCTTTGGACGTCGTCGACGACGGAGGAGAGTTGCAGACAAGCGCACACACAGAAACATGCTCGCGCGAGAGCGAGCGAAAAGTTGCTCCTCGGGAGGTATTCCCCCGCGCTGGCGCGTGACTCATCGACAGTTTCGACGCGCTTCTCGTCGCCAGACAACCTTTGCAACGTAAACGCCGCAAATATATATATACCTATATACACGTTTCTTACATCGAGATCCGTCAGCGTATACATACACACCTACAGAGACTATATAATACTTGCAGGCTATACGGCCAACGCGTGCTCATATACATATATAGACTGCCCCTCTCGCGTCCCTTCCACCCGCGCTCGCGTCTACTGCTCTCCCTCCCGAGGAAGTTTCTTAGCTCGCGGCGCTCTTTCTCTCTCTCTCTCTCTCACTCTCTCGATTACGGCAGTTTTGACGATACAATTCGCCTTGTTTTACTTTGAATTTTTCGCCACTATTTAGCCGAAAAGGAACGTTTGTTGCTGCTCTCTTTCATTCAGCGTCGTTTCGTCATCGTTTGATTGAATAATCTGCAGTCTAGCAGAAGCTGCACAATAGTCGTCGCGCGGCGGCTCTCGCGAACCACAATTATTACTATGCACGAGTTGTGTGCATTCAATAGTGCGCCTATATAATATATCAGCAGTTACACATATAAACTCTCTGCGCTCGGCGCGAAATTGTCAAAACAAAAAGTGCGTGAGTGTGCGGTAGACGACAGTGCGTGTGCGGCGTTATAAAAGTTTTGAGTTTCGGAGCGCGACGAGCTGCGCTCCGTCGTGCATACATTTGAAAGGGTAAACAGGTGGCGGCCAAAATAAAGCTCACATTGGCAAGAAAACGCCGGGGCTACGGCCTCGACGTAGTCGAAAATCAGCCGGAGGATCGAAACGGCGACATGAAACTCGAGGTGCTCGGCGGCACTGGCCTCCTCGGCCAACTGCAACGTCAACAGCAGCAGCAGCAGCAACAACAACAGCAGCAACAGCAACGGCCACAGTCTAATCAGCAGCAGCCCTTCGGAGTGATCACGTCGGTGGGCAGCATCGGTAACGGAAAATCGGGCCTACTCTCGTCCGTCGTCTCGAATTACGATGAGAACCCCGGCAGCAATCAGAGCTCGTCGGACGAGAGCAGCAGCATCGCCTCGGCGAGCAACTCCAACGGATCGTCGTTCGAGTCGGCCGGCTCCTCGTCCCTGCTGTCGGCCAAGCTGGGTGGAAAGGCCAACCGGAGCTTTCTCGCCATCAACAATCTCGTGCCGTCGTACTCGGCCGCCTGCACGACCGTGAGTACAAGTCGCTCACAGAGCATTTATAAATTGTATTATATAGCAGCTGCAATAATGCACTCGTTTTCGCGCGCGCGCTATCGAGCTATTTACGTACTCGGTGCATAATAATATAAAATACACAGCTCGCGTGGTATACGTGCACGCGCGAGCAAGCACGTCGTCGTCGTCGGCGGCGATATACGCGTTGATGATTCCAAGTGCCTCGAGTGTGTGTGTGTGCGTATGTATGCGAGCCAAGCATCCGATGGCTGTAGTGGCCAGTCGCAGTGCTCCGCGTCGCGAGCGGTGAGCCCCGCTGCTGCTGTGCCTACTGCAGCATCCGGCTGGCCTTGTGCTGCCTGTGTGCAGCTCGCTTATATATACGCACACATGCATTTGTATTACACACAGAGTCGTGTATACGTATAGAGAGAGAGATATGTGCATATAAACACACTGTCGACTCTCGAGCTGGATATATAATATTACAACTTTCATTCAACTCCTCGTATAAGTGCAAGAGAACGCATAATAAGATAATCGTTATACGAGCGCAATTTTATCATTGTTTCGCGTTTTGAAGCGCGCTCTTTTTTTTCCTCCTTCTTCCTAGTTCGAGCCCTCGCTTTTTTCGCGTAGAAAGCAGTGAAAATATATATTGCCATTAAAGCAACTCTATATGCGCATACGCGTAATAATGTCGTAGGATGCAGGCGAGAAGAGAAAGGGTTTCGCCACAAGTAATGGCATGTGCGCGCGAGTTTCTTTGCATCGCATATACATATAGGCGCATATGTATGATTCGAGCGGGGCATGCTCGCAATCCTGTATACAGGTGCCGCATATAAGGTCGTACTGTGTGTGCGTGTGTCTGTGTTATGCTGCCACTGACGTCACACGAATCTCGACGGGGAACCCGTATATACACTCATGTTTGGATTACATATACACACGCACGTGCGCCAATATTCGCGCTGCGTTGCCACTAATAGGCATACTTGTAATGCTCACATGCGAGTACGAAAGTGCCCTGTGTGTCTCTGTATGGGAAACCGAGCCAGATTCTCGTGCGATCGCATTCGCGCGTATATATGGTACCTGTAATATAGTCGCGCGGCCAGATCTGTTGTAATCCCAGATTTCCGAAAAAAAAAAGAAAAGAAAAGAAGATATAAATAACTCGAACGCTTATAGAGCGGAGTGCGATCGAATTTGCATCGGTTCGAAGTATGTGTATACATGAGGGTCGTGCTGGCACGTATACCTAGCCGTGCATACATGTTTACACAATGAACGTGTGCCTATACGTACGTGTCACTGGACTCTATCTCAACTTATACATAAAACCAATCGTTCGATTTGTAATACATTCTTGTACGTACGTTAAGTATATATGTTACTTTTTGCTCTTCGCGACGATTCGATCGGCTAAGATTCATCGGTTTTCCGTTTTTTAAGCATTCCCTTTTTTCGTACATTAATAACGCGTGCGTGGTTAATTGACGTCTTAAGAGCTTAATTGTATATTATTTGCATTTTAAAACGTGCGATAAGTACGACGGCTTTTTTAAATTTCGACCGCCGATAAGAACTAAAAATAATGATCGACTGTGGCTACACTAGCATTGTAAGGCAAATAATGTAATGACAATTCAGCCTAATTGAAAATCATCGATATCCATGCTTGTACAGGCACGAGCTTTTAAATGCTTGATACATTTCAGATCGATCGATCGAGTTAACTTGACAATAATAGCTAATTATCACTTTTCTTTACTTTTCCCAATAGACACGTGCCAAACTGCAGCCATTAGAAATTTTACATTAGATCAGTTCGCATATACGTTTGTTGTCAATAAAGTAATTTTTTTCGATCGCCTTATCGCAACCAAATCTTCAAATAAGATTAGCGATGATTTTGTCTTATCATCGGAATTTCCATGACTCATCGTGTGTATAATGCACATTCCAAATGTTATTTTTTTTACTTTATTTGCTCCCTTTTTTCTGCAAAAGTTCGAAAACAATCGCTGTATACGTTTGAACTTGCCATGCATATCAAAGCCTGATTTGAATTTAATCTGTATCACGTGTTCAAAGGCACAGTAACTACCAACAGTTCATTTCGAAATTTGGAATTTTTCATACATTTGAATTCAACTCCTTCCTGCAGCGTAATTACCCTACTTCACGCGAGTGTCACAAATACTTTTCAAGTTCGTGTGTAAACACTACTCACAAGATCGTTAGGCAACCGTTTATACCTTCGTGTGTGCGAAATAATCTACATCATATAAAGGCTTCAAAAAGTCTTGAGTCATCGAGAAATCCAAAGTTTTGGTAAATTTTTGAATTGTTGTCCTCATAGAGAGATATAAATCACATCTCTTATTTAAAGTGGAAAACGCGTCAAGAATTATAAATGATGCTCCTAAGAAAATGCAGACTTTCAGATATTTGGAACTACAATCAATTATCCAATATCTTTTGATCCGCGATTTAGAAATTTTGATATCTTCTTAATTTATTTGATTACTGTCCTCTCAATTAATGCATTATAAAAAAATTTTGATTCATTATAATTAATCCTATAGACAGGAAATCTAAAAAGTTTTACTAAAAGACCAAAGTAAAAATAAAAAAGTTCTAACTCAATTTCTAAAATATCTACGAGTAGATAGCTTTTAATCAAAAACATTTAAAAATATCAGAAAAAACTTCTTAATTCTACAGTACTTTGATATATTGTGATAGCATTAACTTACTATTAAATTATCTATAAATTTTTATAACTTCATGGTTATATCTTGAAATTTCATCGATGATTATGGCCCTTATTGTGTATCTGGCAAAAATATCAATTCAAATCTGGTAGCAATTGATGCTTTTTCAGCCATTTTTAATTCAAGTATATGTACATTATATACGGCCAAACTTTCACCTTTTTCCTCGTTTGTTCTCGTCCATTTTTTACGGTCAATAAAATTGTACTAACAAAAATTGCATAACGTATACGAGCATTATAATGTAATTTAAGCCAAAAGACACACACAGGAGTCTTACAAAGCACCCGCATTTCCGCGATACAGCTCTGTAGCATTACAAATAATTCGAACGAGAAAAGTTGTAATGTATTCTTCTACTGTGTATAATAAGGCAGTTCTAATATAAAGCCACCGAGAGTCGGCAATAATACTAATAAGCGAGTTATAACTTTCACGAGTCGAGCCTTTTCAAGGGGACACACTGTATAACGAGTGCGCGACGCGAGGAACACGTGTATGCCCCGAGAAAGACTCGAAACGCATGAACAATTGCGAAGGGTTTAGCGAGAGTCTGATATTTTTCTCACCGTCTAATCAAACGCAAACGTATATATCGTAAAACGATGTCCGCCTAAGCGAGTTTTCTCCTCTTCCTAATGGTGTGCACCAACGTGGTAGCAAAAAAAAACATTAGGTTTTACAATCAAAAGTAGAGAATGTGTTTATCGAACTATACAATATAATTAGAGATGATAAATGCGCTCAATGAATACGCATAGATTATACGCACATGCGCATGCTCACTTTAGTATTATAGTTTATATACACTCGAATAGGAAATAATGCGATGCTTTTGTGCATAAATTGCGTTGCTGAATCAACTAATGATGGTATGTATTTATGCTTAATTGAACTGAAGCTTTTGTAACAGAAAGTAACAATCTACCGCGTGCGATCCTATTTTCGAACTTCGTATACGGTTTTAGAACTAACAAACGACCGTATATTAGTTCTCTTACGATCGACGATGTTTATATACTTTATCTAAATAATGTTTTTTTCTTTTGATTTTGTTACATATTAGACCATCTTATATAATGTCTTCTGTTGTACTTTTATTGTTCTTTTTAATTGATTGAATCTTCAAAGCTTTTTGAACTCTTAAGCCTTTAAAAAATATCGTCTTCGAAAATATCTTAAAATTTTCATATTGTGGGATGGAATTAATTTTGCAAGTACTTTAAATTTCGTCAAATCTTCGTTTCAAATAACAAATTTGAAGTCAAATGAAACATCATAAGAACTCCCGGCATCGGCGCACGCAACTGTATTGGCCAAATAAAATTTGTAAACATTGCGGCTTTTCTTACCTGCCTTGGGCGCACTACTACTTCGTCGTCACGCGGAGAACGGACTTTTATCGTCTCTCAGTTATCCAGACGAATGATAGTTAATATTTTTAATCGACCAATTAAAATTCCTCGCACGTGGAAAATCTCTTTACAAAGATGGACCCATATCAAAATGATGGTAACTTGCCGCTGTATTATAGTTGGCGATCAACTCCAACTCTGGATTTCATAGACGTAAGTAACCATCAAAGTATCAACAAAATATTGTGCACGCAATGATCGTTGAATAGGTGTCAGTTTGTGAAACGACCGTAAATTAGTTCTCTTACGATTGATCATGTTTATATACTTTATCTAAATAATATTTTTTTCTTTTGATTTTGTTACATATTAGCCCATTTTATACAATGTCTACTGTTGTACTTTTCTACTTTTTTTTAATTGATTCATTCTTCAAAGCTTTTTGAAAAATGAAAGTTCTGCTGTTTCTCGATTAATTAAGCTTTTGAAAAATATCATCTTTGAAAATATCTTCAAATTTCCATATTGAGGGGTGGACTTAATTTGCAAGTACTTTAAATTTTGTAATAGAATATTTAGTTGTATTGAGTTTAAGAATAACGTAAAAAAATAAATCTAATAACAAATTTGAAGTCAAATGAAACATCATAAAAACTCCCGACATCATATAAATTCGGAATTTACTTGACTTAATTTCCCAAAAGAGCTTGTCTTAAATATTATCTTCTTATGTGTGGCATAGATATATATTAGTATAACACGAGGGTTATAAACACGTGCAGTATTTTTTCTACACTATAATGCACAAATATATGTGTATGTATACATAAAAGCTGCATAAAAGATCGAGGGGTGCCCTCACATTTGCCCCACATAAATACACCATACGAAAGTAAAAATATAATCTCCCCCTTTAGGCATGCTGGACTCTGAACTTGCGTGTGTGTATTGATCTAGCACTTTTCGTTGGGCTTCTGTGGATAGCCTGCGGCTCTTACCGCAGCTGTTTTTAAAAAAATACTAAAGTGAGAAGGACTCAAAACGGGGAAAGTCTCGGAGTACTAAATAGTTGCACTTGATAACGTAAAATTCATTGAGGTCCTAATTAGCTTGCTCGAAAAAAACTGTTCGCTTTACGACATTATCCTGCTACTTACTTGCATCATTTGCAAAAAGGGGATTTTCATGTAGTGCATGCTACTAACTCACTAAATTAGAAGACATTCTTCAGCTCAAGTATATAATGTGTTTCATAGCTCTCGGTCGTTGGGAAATTTTATAAAATAAAACTTTGTTAAGTCACGAACTAAACTTTTATGCATTCATATTAAAAACTATAGATCATTTTTATTGGAAATTTCTATTTATGGAAAATGATTTTTTTTCTTAGTAGCAAAAATTTATTCGCGTCTATTAAAATTGTAAATAAAATTATTATAATTTTAAGTACTCTAAAGAAAAAAATTGTTTAGCTTAGATTTGTATTAAATTTAGCAATATGTTGGGGTACGATGAATATGATTGCACATTTGACTTACAAAAAAAGAATAATTATATTGGGTGTAAAAAAATCTGAACTACATAGCGATTTATGATATTTAAAAAAGAATACTCCTTGATTTAAAAAAATTGTAGCATTTATTATATGATTGTTCAATTCTAAATATTTTGAATTATTTGATTTTACAGAGTAAACCAAATTTAAAAAATTGTTTAATTTTATTCACTAAACAATACGTTTATTGGTCTAAGAGAAATAAATCCACGCAACTAAATGCTTCGCTTATTTTAGTCAAATTCTATTGAACGTATTGTTTCATTTCTAAAAGATACCTGTATCTATAAACTGAAAAACACTATTTCACGATACTTGATAGAAAAATATAAAAACAACATTGAAGCTCAAAAAATCCGATTACACGTGACCATAAAAGCTACCGCCGAAATATATATAATACTCAGGCATTTAAGTATAATAATAGTTTAGCGTTACTGTTAAGCCTCGGATTTCACGTTCTCCGCACCTCATGATATATATACCTACACAATGATCGGCTGGTTTGCAATGTACGAAACTCCCGCGCGAGCAGATCCTATACCATATTATAAATTTTACACCATAGGAATAGTTATATACATTATAAGAGACGAAAACTTCTATTGCCGCGCACGTGTGCCAGTTTACTGTGCAGCAGCTGTTCTGCTGCTGTTTGCGCACGTAAAGTATCGCGTATACCTGAGCTATAATATACTTTAATTATCTTATATTTGCCATTCGCGCCTGATGGTTTTATCTAGGGGTGACTGCGGCCATGGCGGTGGGTTCGTGCATTTTTTACCTCAGTAATTTCCAAGTCTTTTAAATCGATATAGATAAGATGCAAATGCCTCATAACAAGGGGATATACACCTCGAGCTTTGTACACACTTGGCTTTTGTGTGAGTACGTGTGGAGGCTTATCAAATACTAAAAAAATTCAACCACGTGGAAACAAACTGTGATCTGATAAAAAATAGTTTACGAGGGTTACAGTGAAACTTTTTTCTTTTCGTTCCATGGATAAATTAAAAAACTGTACGATTCTCTAATTAACGGATATTCCTTAGTCAACAAGATAAATTTGGTTTTCAATATTTACGAAAGAGTCGCTTTTTTGATGGAAATAATATCTTATCTAAGATTTGAAAGGATTTGTATTATGAGATATGCGTATTTTTAAAGATTTTTTTTGTTCCACAAGAATCGAGTCTCAAACTTACTAATTACTTTAGCTACTCGCTTCATAAAGCGTTAGATATTGAATTACAGTGGAACCCCGTACATATAGCCCTATTACCAATGGTTTTGAAGTTAAATTTTTTATCTCGAGTTTCAAGAAGATATGATTACAGCCGTGTACATATTATATAGATTCAATAATTAACAGCGACACACTTGACAGATGGTCTCCCTTTCGCAGTGTGCACGAGTGGAACCCGGTACTTGAAAGATCGAGCGTCTAGCGCTAGTGTAATATTGCAATTGCATAGGGGTAATCGACCCTATACGCGCCGAGTTAACGAATTGCAAGCTACTTTTTTAAATGGATCGATCTGATTAGAATTGAAACTGTGAAAAGTGCCGGACGCACGGATGGCGACGATAAGGTGTGACGACAAAAGATAGTAATTTTTGTCGTGTGTATTTTGAAAAACATCTGTATCACCTATACGTTAAGTACGGTCTGCGTAAAATGTAGATTTTATTGAAAAAAAGAAATCGTTTCATAAAGATTATGTTTTGGTTTCACGGCACGTCGTACAGAGACATAGAAAAATAAAACAATAAAAAGTCTTTGTGATTTGACGGAAGCACCGATAACGAACAAGTTCAATAGTACGCGAACACATAACATTGCGACTCGGGCACACCTGTTAAGTAAGACATAATTTTTCCATCTCAATGTCATAATACGTTTAAAAACGAATGAGATTTACGTGCTGTATCGCTTTTTGTCACTCCTAATTATACTCTCGATTACCATCGATCGTGCTGAGCTAGTTCCAAGTCGAGACTAATATTTCGCTCTCTTCGCCGACGACAATCGATCGTCTTTGGGTTAGGTCGAAAAGTTTTTCACGTTTCGCACAGATGCCATTTACCTCGAGATAAGATACATCGAGTATTCGCCATTACTCTCCTGGCTCGACTTCCCCCTTCGACGTAACCCTCCTTGGATGGCCTTTGAAAAATATAAATCTTGAAACATTAGGTATACGCGTGGTATGGCGGAGCAGCCATTAAACTCGCCGGAGCAAATTTTAACGATCTCATCCTGAGAGAGAATGCCTCTTTGACGTATATCCATCCGATCTGTATCTGCGCGCGATTGGCCATCTATCCACGTGCGCGTATATAAGCAGGAAAATGCGCACGCGAGCATGACAAAAATTCATCCGTGAAGAAGAGCACAGGAGAGAGAACGAGAGAGGAGAGATAGCGCGTATATTCCGTGCTTTCACTTGCGATTTCCGGATCAACCCCCGGTGCTTCGAGCTCTGTTGCTCTGCTGCTGCTGCTGCTGCTGCTGCTGCTACTGCTGTGTGTGTGCGCATACACAGGAAAAAAACGCGCGCGCACGTATTTGTGTACGACGCGGAGACTCCCCCGCAAGTCGAAAAATCGATATGGAGCGCGAGGGAATCGGCCAGTGGGGTGCCGATGTGCCGCTGCCTTTAGCGAGGGCGTTTCGTATATACCGCTGCAGGCCGACGCGTCGATTTGCTACGCGCACTTAAGCGAGAAGGGATACGCGCGTATATACGATACATCGGTAGCGTGTGTGTATACATACATATACGGGTGCACAAGTCAAACCGGTGAGGGCAGCTGGCTAAATTTTATTAAAAGCACATTCGCGCTTTACTCTCGAAAATTACTACGTATATACACGAGAGCTCGTGTGAAATATCGAAGACTGTTTGGTCGGATTTAGCACGTTCAAACGCATACGACTCGCTTATACGTGCTTATTACATTTCAGCAGATCGAACGCTGCTGCTGCTGCCGCGCGTCTGCCTCCTGCATGTCTGCCGTTACTGCACACGCGCGCGGTCCTATTAAAATTAATGCTCGCGAGTTACGAGCGCGAGATTTCGACTTAACGAGTACTTACGTCTCTCCCGAGGAATTATATTATTTTTCTTTCCTCGACAGAATTACCTCGACGCTAATGGCCGCGTTTTTCTTTTTTAACTCGCGCGAGTATTTTGCCAATACGCTCGACCGCGCGGCGCGCATAAAGTCAAACAAGCGAGAACCCATAACATTCGACTACGATCCATCGTGGAGAACACGAACGAAAAAAAAAACAGATAAGAAAAGTGTCTGGAAAATATACACTTAGCGCGGCTCGTGCGCGCGCGTGCACGTATGTATATCGCGGGTCTTATCCGCGCCGCGGCTAAAACACGTGCGCACAAAGTTCCCGCGTGCTAGTGCGTATACATGGCAGGCTTATATGTAAAAACATACTGGCTAACACTCGCCGCCCGAGATAATCCATAATATTAAGTACGCAACGAAGAAATCGGAAAGAAGAAAAAAAACTGAAAGGAAGCCTGCAGCGGAGCAGAACGCGCGCGGGTGAGTCATCGAGTGCACGCAAAAAAGTCTTTGAATTATAAGCGCGCGCGCACCTGATGAGAGAAAGAGGAGAAATAGAGAGGGACAGAGAGAGTGAGAGAGTGAGAGAAGGAGGGAGGGAGGGAAAGAAAGAAAGAGACGAGTCGCGTGTGTGCACGCGCTCACTCGCGCGACACTCGATATCATTGGCTTGGATTTTTGTATATCACAATTAGAGATGACGAGGAGCGATATGTGCTCTATGCATCGGTTGCGCTTCGATAGCGAAAATTATTGCGTGCGGAGAGCGTCGATGAGCGTTGTTTTGTTGTGGATTCGTTCGCAGAAAATGTTTTGCATTCCGCCGAAGAAAGCGCGCACGCGAAGAATTCGCCCAGTGACTTTTCAACAAATTCATCGTATATACATATAAACTATTTACACATTGAGCGCGTACACCATCGCGATCGAGCTCTCCTAAACGTGCATAAAAACTTAATGACAAAGTATAATAAATAATGCATGAAAGAGAGAAAAAAAAATGAGTTCAATGCTTTGTTAAGCCGTTTGGTCGAATCCGCACAAATAGTTTCCTTGAATCTTTTCTTCAAGGGTAACGCATGCTGCACATATATCGTACATAAACGTACGGCAGTGCACACATTATATGCCAGTGTCGACTAATGATACGACGAGAGAAGAAAAATAAAAGAAAAAAAAAAGAAAAAGACTCGTTATTTATATTGTTGCGAGTGATAAAAGTATTATCGTTGGCACGTGCTACTATGCGCGCACCGTATTATAGATCTCTTTCTCTCGCTCGCTCTTTCTTCTCTTTTGTATACACAACACAACGAGCGCGAGCGCGTCCTATTGCTTGTGCAATGCACCGTGCGACGTTTCCGTTTTGCTGCATTCGACCATCGGCACACGCCTATATACATAATGCGTCTGCTCGAATGTGAAATAATCGTAATAATTATGATTTTAGTTTTTCTCTCGCTGCCGGCTGCTGCGTGACTTAATTGAACTATACAAGCAAACACGACTGTGTGAATGTTTTTCGTGCTACTGCTCGCATGCGCATTGCTGGAATATTTCGTTGAGCAAAAAAAAACAACCCCAAACTAATCAGTTATGTACATGTACAGCATGACTCTCGTTATCGTCGTCTGCGGACAAGATCGTAAGGCTTTATAAGCCACTACGGTATTCGATTAACCCCCTGAGAAATGAAGAAAAAAGAAGCCTGCTTGCGATGCGCGATGATATAGTCGAGTTTCGGAGCTTTTTAATAGCACTACGATGCGCTATATACTCAGCAGTTTGGCTTTGTTCGTGAGTCTGTAGTCTGTACATGTATTTGCACTGCTACAACGACGAAAACGGACCAACGCTCGGAAACAAAAGATTAAACTTCGGGGATTTGCGCCAATGATCATGTTTATCCCCCCGCGTAATTTTTAGCGTTCGCAAACTTTATTTGCATATAGTTAACTTATTGTGTATACCATTGTTCTGTCATTTTGTGGATTATTATTTCTTTGTTTTAAGATACATTCCTCAGTATATTATAACCAATTTTCACACCAAGCGTTAATTGTCTTTGACTACGCGAGCCAAATGAAATTACTACTGAAGCCACTGTTGTATAATCTATTGCATGAAAATTGAAAGATCAAGTTTTACTAAAATTAAATTTTTATCGTAATTATACTCGAGTGAGTTTCTAAACGTAGCCAAGATGGACTTTTCCATGCAGTTAAAAGTTGAGATGCTCGTTCAAAATTTTGAGATTTGATGAATCGTTTGATGATAAATTTGATATTATTTGAATTCGTTTAATGACTACAAGTAAAGATTAAAATTTTTCCTATATTTTTGAATACAATATAGTTTATTTCCTTGTTCACTAGGTACTGCTAATAATATGTCTAATTTGCGCAGTACCAAACGAAACAATATCGGATTGTTTAGCAATACCTTAATACAGGGTAAAAATTTCGATTTTTACAGAAATTTTTTGAAAATAATACATTATCTTTTTCTCCAGGATAATTTATAACACAACAACATGATGGCAATTTTCAATTAAATAATGTATAGTTGTAAGTCGTGCTCTGCGCTCTTCGGATAATAATTGCAACCTTGACAGATAAATGTCCCGATCGCCACTCACAATTATATTTTTATTGGATAATCTGAAAAAGTTAAAAGTAGGTAATCAGTTATAAAAGGATTATCCAAGGTAAATCATGGCTTGCTTGCATCGGCACGTTCCGACTTGGTAGCGTAATGGTAAACATTGGAAAGACTTTTTTCTTTCAGAAAATTTTTTCTCCATTGCTAGTGGGAGGTAAAACACGGGATAGATTGTACTAAGCAAGGTCGAAAATAATTTCACGACAACTTGCCCACCCATCATTATTTGCAACCTTGAAACCGATCGTGAAACTTTTTTCGGATTATCTAACGGTAAAATTGAAAAATTAATTGTGGCGATATCAAAAGCACGACTGATGTTCTCGTCTAAAAAATCATTATCGTGCGTGTAGGGTAGCATACAGGGGGATATTGTTATGTGTAAAAAAAGAATCTTCATTATAAAAGAAAAATTAAGAATAAAAGTAACCATACCGTGTTCTACCGAAAATATGACGTAAAAAAATAATGTAAGGTGTGGTATATTTTTGGTAGAACTCCGCGATATGTTTTACAAATTGTTAGTATCAATACAGCACCCAATTTTTATAGATGTTTTTTCACAATATCTGAAAAAAATTAATCAAAAAATACCGATCTTTAAGATCGTGTTAAGCTGTGTCAGATTTCAATAGCATCGGTGTATTTATTAATTGCTACAATTAGACATGCACTTCACCAAAATATGATATGTATCTTCATAATGCCAATAAAGTTGAAGTGCAAAATATAAATATTTTCTAACACTGTGTTTCACGATTGTTTACAATGTAAGCCTGTGTAATGACACTTTGTTATCTAGTGTCGGCACAGGCTACACACAGCTATCAATTGAAAAGAATAGTTGAAATGTTGTCGGATCATCAATCGACTTCGTAGTAGTTTTCTTGGGTGAACACATTTTGCAATACTTTTCAAACACGTCTTCGAGTAAGCATTATCTTTGACAACTTGAGTTGAGATACATGCACTGTAAAAATCGATCTGCTGCATCACGAATAATCCGTTTAATGTGTCAGGAAGTCCAAAATATACAATATCTGTGAGAGAATGAGTAATGATTATAAAAAGTTATGGGGGAAAAAGTGTTTTTTGGTTATTTCTAGATGAGAAAATACGCACTAGAGATTCGGAGAATTAACTCCGACTTATACTCATTTAATCGAAAGATTGCCGAATTTCAATTTATACCGGACCAAAAAAAGTGATAAAGTCCGACGTAATTTGCTGTTCGTATTACGCATGAATCGTCGATTAGATAACGGTTTTAAGTATGAATAAACTCAAAAAATCAAACAAATTTAAATCATAATTATTCATCGATTTCGATTTAATTTATCAGAAATCCACAAGCAGGTGCTGCATAAACAATGGCCTAAATAGTTGAAATATTTTCAAAATCGATTCCTTCCGTGTCTACCTGTAGACAATTCTCATTGTAATATGATTTTCTGACTGTTATATTCGAAGTTGGAATAGTCGCTCCTAATTTAGACTTTTTTTCAATATGTTTTGCTCGCGCGTCGATTTAAGATTCATTCGAATATACGAAAGTGTACGATCGCAAATGTGTACATCGCAAATGTTTGGAAAATGCTAGAATAACTTTGACAATGTCACTAAAATAATGGATACTCGTTACAGTGCATAGTTCCCCCCTGGATTTTCAGTAAAATATTTGTTCTAATGCCGGGCAATGTTATTGTAAATGACACGTGATTTTTATTGAACGTCGCGTGAAGCTAGAGCCGCGAATAACAACAAACTCGAGAGTTCGGATTTTGTCGGTGTGTATAAGATGCGTTCGTACACCCCCATTGTGAATTTCCAGCGAAAATAGCGGGGAATTAATCGTCAAAATGTCCCAATGCAGGAGCCGCTGGAGGGGATGCGCGAGCGGCTGACGTCACGGGAGGAGTGCAAATACGAGCGTCCGAGCCAGCCACTCTCACTGCTTTTGCGCTCGTAATGTATGTATGTAGCGTATATATATGCGTGTAAGTATGTATGTACGCGCTGCTCTGGCAGCCGGCAGAGTGTAGTAGCAGCGGTGGCGGTGGCCTCAGTGGTTGCTATACGGCCCGTATATATATAACGCGCCGCGCGCGGGAGGGGGAAATAATGCTCGTTCTGTTTGTAGCCGCGCGAGCCGTGCATACAGCTTATATAGCTATCGGACGGTCACGTTGCTCCGCTCAGTCAATGCTCGACTAGAACAGCAGACGCACTAAAGCTCGACGCGCTGCGCGGTAAATTTGACGTTTGGCTTCAAAGTTCTTGGTTCTTGTTTGGTGTTTATCAGTGCTAATAGTACGGTTTTGTAATTGTTCGAACGTGAACGGTTTGTGTGACTTTTCGAGTGCTTGTACCATTTCGCGAAGCAGTTTTGCCTCGCCGTTTTCTTTCAAAACTGGCGCAGAGTTACATGGAAATTTCGGAAAACTTCGCCGGCTCTCCGATGTCTCAACTCGTGCCGAATCCCGGTTATGATTATTCCTATATGGACGACACTAATGCATACAACATGTGCTCCATATATCCCACAATGGACAATGGAGATTATTGGAATTACAATGAGAAAGTGGTAAGAGTCGTTTCATTATCGTATTCCGTTTTTGTCCGAGGAAAAGTTCGGTTTGACGGATTTCACAATTGAATGTCCATTAACAATTGCTTTCGAAGAATAATTTTTAATTGTGGTCAAAAATGTCAGTCGTGAATGTTTTGAGGCTGTCCCGCGCAAGTAACAAATCACGAAGCGCACGAATCAAGTGTACATTAGACGTAAATGTCGTACATAAAAAGTAGAAAATAATAAAAACAAAAAATATGTAATAAATGGGGGATTTAAGAAAATTGTCATTCAAATGTTTTTTAATAATTTAATATTGAAAAAAAATCAAATGAATAGCGCGAGTGATTTGATAAATTAATAATTTATTTTGAACCAAAATTGAGGGTAAAACTTTGACGATATAACAACATATATATTTATTATTGCAAATTTTTGTCACAGCTTTTCAAAAAGTTGTTACATTTGATTCATAAAATTAATTTGTATACATTTGTTTATCTCTAAAAAAAATGATGAAGGTTTAGTCAAGGGACTTATTATTCTGCTCTAACTCTACTAGTAGTCAAATTTCCTTGCCCTGCCGATCTCTCGCGTGTATATACTTTCGTCAACCAAACCGATATTTATGTGTAATTATCCGTGTAGGGCTTTAGGGTATACAAACCTTATGTTCTAAACGGGGCTTGTGGCTCATTTCGTTTGAACTTGCCAATATCGATTCTCAAGGGAGTTTCGCGCTGGCAAAAGAACCGGCGGAGTAATCGAAAACTTTTTGGCGCCGCTAAACGCACGCATAAGCTTATTTGTTAGTTAACACGGATAACCGATACGAGCTACATTGTACGTGCATACATTTTGTCGTCCGCAGCTTTTGTGCTCTCGATGTGCATTCATTGTGCGCGACGAGTTGATTATAATGCAAGCTCTCCCCCTTCCTGCGACACTGTCGTACCCCTTTTCGCTTTTTTTTCGACAATACGAACGCGTCCTTCGAGGCAGCAAATGTCCTGCGCTAGTCACCAAACAGATAATCCGATTTTGATATTGAATCTTTTAACGAGGGTTATACCACTGAAGCATGTTATTTTACCACCAACTAAACGTGATTAAAAAGAATTTCCGACAATTTTTAACTTGGATCGTACGTGCTAGCTCATCATCACCATCGTAAAACCACCTCGGTAAACATTTACCTCTGACCATGAGGCGAGCTTATACCTTATCAAATAATCGGGGTTAACTTCTTTTCTCGATGCCATAACGCACAAAAAATACATGTATACGCACCGCATCTGCAGGCCGCACACGCATGCACACGACGATGCATTACGTACAAATTGCTTTGCATTTGATCGAACTTGGCTCCTTATTTTTTTTCTTCTTATAATCGTACGCTCGGTACTGTTTGTGCGCGCATAATGCACTGGTGCGTGTGTGCGTGTAATACGTGCGACCTTGCAACTGATGGAACGTGAGAGTGTGAGAAAAGGCAACTGTTCTGGCTCGATTAAAGTGTGAATGTGTGCTTGTATACATTATTAGTAAATATGTACGTATACGATAGTGTGCATGTGCGTATGCGATCTATGTACATTAAAAGAAATCTGTGCCACTTGCGCGACGTCATCATTACTTTTAGTATTAAAAATGTCATGGAACAGTGGCACATACATCGTCCAGGCTCGCGAGCCATTCGAACGCGAGAAGGCATTAGAGAAGCCATCGTTATTGCATATAGGTATATGTGTGCATCGCTCGCGGGTGTTTATTAGAAATTCGTTTAAAAACTCCCGCTTATTTGTGTGACAAAATCGAATGATCGAGTTAGACGTTTATAACGAGTTTCGTGGATTTTGACTATTATACGCGAGGTGAGTCATGATTTTCCTGAAAATGCATTCCGAGTTATTTTTTCTTATTACTTTTTTTTTTTGCTTACTTCATCTGAGAGAGATGTTTGGAAACAAGTTATAGACTAACAACGTTATTATCGCCTTTGATTGTTTTTAATTGAAATCGATTGGCAAAAAGGTCGAAAGCATGTGCGATAAGCAGGCCACTAGCTAATTAGTAAACTAATGTACTGCTTTAATTTTGACTCGCATTGATGCCCATATGATCAAGGCACCATCATAAGTCACAATCGTGTAGGCTTATAAACACATTAATAAGCATAATATTTTGGACTTTGAAAGATCGATCGGTCATAGCATTATCCTAATGAATTTCTGTCTAGATGCTTGACTTGTAAATGAAATAATTAAAAAAAATGCGGAAAATATCTCTAGTAGATACGCGGACGAGTGGATTAGCGAAAAGTCCTTTGTTACAAACAACGATTAGAGGCTAAAAAGTTGCGTAGTAATGCGATCCATTTATTTGTCATCCATTAGATCGTAGCGCGCGCGTATTACCTCTTATCTTTGGCAAAATTAATGAAACTTATGTAGCAGGCTCTTTGCGATTAAAGTGAATTAATTTCTCGCTGGAGTGGACAAAAGCTTTTTTTATATATGCGTTGCGTGAGCCGGAGCGTTTCAAGCTCTCGCACCAACGAGGCTCGCTGCGCGAGAGTTTCCTGGAAATCGTCAGCGCGCGATTTATCATAATCTTATATGTATGCGAATATATCGCGCCGAGAGAGAAAGAGAGAGAGAGAGCCGCCCCGAACGTCGCACAGCACATGGCGGCATTTTTTTGATACATTGAATTTTTACATTCTTGTTATAACTGTGTCTATGAAAAATTATTACAATGTACGCGCACTTGATTTTTCCTCTTGAAAAGTCCTAACGAACACTTTCCATTGTTCTAAGCTGTTGAATAATAGTTTTTACGTTTCAAAGGTGATTTCATAAGTACGCATAAATGTATTCCAAGGTTGCTCTCGTTGACCATGAAAAAAAAAACTTTTCTTCGAGCACAGCTCTGATATATATACCTTGACATGAGAGATGTAATAGATTTTTAAAGAAAAAAATCAGTAAAGTAATTGACGTCAAAGAGATTCATTAAATAGCGAAGGCACTTAAAAAGCACGTATAGCAAATAAACAGTTAAGCAAGCAGAGCAATGTATACCGTCGCAAAAGCACGCGAACAATTCAATATTTGTCGAAGTATTGACTTCCTGCCGTGGTATATACATAAATTAAAGGAAAAAATAATTGTGAACGCGTATTAAACAGATTATTTGAAAGACCATCCAACTCCACGCTATATACTTTTCACGAAAAAGTAAAAGGCAAAAGCGCCCACGAACTTGCAGTTGCACATTTCAAATCTGCATGCATTTTACGAATCTCTAAACAATTACCGAAACCATCAGTTCGAAGAAAATGCGACTTGTCACCAATCAGCTAATTAACAAAAAAGAGTGCAAATTAACGTAATGTAGCTACAAAGACGTTAAGCTATCAATTAAGAGAAAAAACAACACTCACGACGACTATTCGGGAAAAACCTTTTGACGATTGATAAGCACAGTTGGCCGTTGAACGTAAAAGGAGCGAAGAAAAAACCGCCGGAAGTCACACACTGTTACAATACAGGTGCATTATATTATTACCGTTTCAATGCAATGTTATTTTGCCGCACGTGACGCGTGCATACTCGCAATATATGGTCGATTCTCCGTGAAATCAAATGTCCCCCAACTTTTCTTTACGATGTCGTGAAAAACTTTTTTTCGATGTCATACATGTTTCCAAATTTTAATAAAATTTTGAGAACCGTCTATCCTTCTTTTTTAGAGTCTTAAACGGGACGTTTTTCCGAAATTCATGCTTACTACGAATATTACAAAAATTCCTGGTTCATTGGAGCATAAGTCATAACTAGAAATGCTTTAACATTAGCAATAATAAGCATGAATTGAGAAAAAACACCAACTTCGGGACTGTGAAAAGGGGCAAAAGACGGTCTAAAAAATTCTAATAAAATTTAGGCACACAAATGACATTATTAACAAGTTTTGCATTACAGCAGAAAAATGTTTTGTCCATTTAATTTCACACAGAATCGGCCACATACGTGTACAGACGTAAAAAGTAACTCGTATTTGAAGGTTTTCCGAGAAAAAGTCCCAGACGCACACGAGTAAAAGTATATACGGACATTTTAAAGTATCGGCGGGGCTGGCCAAGCGGGTTATTTTTAACAATTTGTTACGTTCCTTAAACTGCTTCGTTATGCAATAATAAGCTCGGCAAATTCAATGCCGGCGTGCAGCTGACGAGAAAGAGACGTCAAGTCGAGAGATACAAGAAACTTCGACGAAATTTCTATACGGAGTACAGGTTTCGCGCGTTTGACTCATCGTGATTTCAGAATTGATTTAGAAGGGCTAAGTGCGCATAAAGCGAGAAGCGTGCCTCCGATGATTAGCCGCTGCTCTCTTTCGTCGAGGCGACCGAGTCGAAAATGCGAGAGCTTGATAGGTGAAATTGAGATTTGAAACTTCTCGGTACGCGCCCTGCATAAATGCGACATCTGACCGACGAGACAAAGGACACGAATTTTGTGTATTCAATGGAATTATACTCGACACGAGCATCGAGCAGTCGGGTTTTCTGAGCAGCTTTTAGCGATGTCAATTTGTGTATAGGCGCGTCGCAGCCGTAACGCGCAAGTTCAAGTTCGAAAGATGCCGCGCAATTGATAACGAATCGAGCACGTGAACCACGCCTCGGCTAAAAACACAGCGACTTTCGTACGATCGATACGCAGTCTCCGAATGCTATCGAGCAGCTGCATATAATAAAAAAAAAAAAGAAAGTCTCGAAGCTTGCAACAAGAAGAGAAAAAGAAAAAGGAAAAAGAAACGCACACACACGGGTGATTCATCTCGCGCGCGATAATGACCAAACACAAACTATCGTGCCTTATCGTCGAGAGGCAATAATAATAAACAATTAAGTTCTACGCGTCGAGTACTCAATATATGTGTATATAACAACATCAACTCGAAGCCGCGAGGACGCACACAGCACAAAAGTTGTCCCAACAACGCCGCGAGCCATTCGAGAAAACATCTGTCATCTGCGTGCCTTGGCTCTCGACGCTCATTCGGCTCGTTTTCATTCATGCGAAGCTCGGCGCAACACCAGAAAAAGAGCGCAGAAAAAAAAGAAAAAAATGAAAGAGAAGGAGAGAGAGAAAGAAAAAAGGCGTTGAGCGTGGTCAATTAAATCGTCTTACGTACAGCGCGAGATAGCATGGAAGGAAATCCTCGATGGTAATAACAATCAATCCAGAGTGTCCGCAGGCGTGTGTGTGTGTGCGTATTATTGACACGGCGCTTCGCTGCACACCATATATATACACAATATGTATATACTAATTAAGGCCAAAGAGCAGCAGCTGCGAAAGAAGAGAGAGAAGAAAACGAAGGAAAGTCACTTTAAATCTGACAGGAAGCGCAAAGTTAACGCTCGTTAACCCTTTCGCTCTCTTTTTTTTCTCTCTTTCTATTAGAAGCTCGCGCGCGCGCCCGCGTATATGTGTACACAATAAAGCTCAATTAATCCACATGCGCGCAGTATACGTAATAATGCAGTGGCGCGAGCCAAAGAGAGGAGAAATTGACGACGCGTGATACGAGTTTCGCGCCGCCGTCGGCACACCATCGTCCACGCGACTCGCCCGACGACGATCGCTTACGGAATGTTGCGTACGTATACGACGACCAATGTATGTTTGTGTGCACACTCGCGAGGCGAGAAAAAAGGGCGTGGAGAAAGGAATGAAGAGTTTGTTAAAGAGCGGAATTTAAGTCAATTTCCGTCGTAACAATTAACGACTTTTCACGCGTTCGTACTTTTTCTCCTTCCATCTTTCGTATAGCCATATCCATGAGTGGCTGCTCCTGCAGCAGTTGGTTAAGATTAATACGTCGAGCGATCGTCGCGCTAATATGTTTGTTTTCGCCGCTTTGAAATAATGAAATATCCATTAATAATGCATCTCCGCTATTTTTATAAAAATCACTCCCGCAAAATGTTCGACCTTCCGAAAGCATAAATAGGAAGAAAAAAAAACCAGCCACCTGATCTTTGAACTCGCGTTTGAAATTTCGTATCATAAAATTTCCATCTCATATCTTATAAATGTTTCAGGAGTCATTATAGAGGCAGAAATAAATAATAAATTCTAATAATAAAGCGTGAGTCAGACGTTGGTTTTTCCCTCGAGCATTTAGGTATTTCAGTTACTTCGATAAGAGCTGTTATCAATGCGCGTGTGCCTTCTGCAACGATTTCCGTTAATCAAGCCTCTCATCTGTCGCGCGTCACTCGACGTGCAAATATTCTCACAGGCACCACTGGCCTAGTTATAAATTTTCAAAAACAACAAAAACATCATCTCGTTAAAGCTGCACCGCGCGCGTGACGACGTTTCATTCATAAAACGGCTCGCTCGAGAGCCCAAAAACAGGTAGCAGCTTAATAAGGCAATAAATATTAAAATTTCGGGTTAACTTTGTCCTCGTTCCTCGTCACTTTGACTTCCAGTTTCCGAGCTCGAGCGTCTCGATTTCCGAGAAAAACGTTCGTCACCTTCCGGAAGTACATAGTAGGATATACGTACGCTCGCGGCTCGTTTCGATCTCACCTGTTGTTAATAACACGATACATACGAGAAAAACGAGATAAAGCCGTCATCGATAATTCGTGCGGTGACTCATGCATTCACGCGCGCGCAGTCTTTAAACGCCGCGCGGCACGGCATGGCACGGCACGGCTGCAGGCACAAGCGCGAGTTTATGAATGAACGGCACGTATATATACCTACTACACACACACACGAACTCGGTCGCGATTTACGCGCGAGGCGCACGCAAGTTTTGCGCCAACTTTCGTTGTTGCTCTATCCGGTTCGCTCGAGCTCCAGTCGGATCTAGATCGCTGCCGCGGCTAATTGAGCCTGCTGCTAATATATAGCAGCATGTAGTAGTACTAGATCGATGACGCGCGCGCGTTTACGATGGGACAACTTCTCATCGGCGCGTATAGTCATATCATTTTCTCTCGAGCTGTATCGAGATTAGAACGATGAATAATCAATTACATCGTTCGATTACTTAAATGCCCACTTCCGCTGATCGGCTTGGCATTTGCACTCCAGCAGCTTTTGAAGCGCGCATGACGTTCCTTATCGATTTGCAGATTCAGCGGGACACGATAATTGCGTAACACTTAATTAGATAGTGATAAGGCATTAGCGTCTCATTGGCTCGCGGGCGCGTGTGTGCGCAGGCCTCGTTGGATCGCGAATTTTTCGGTACTTCTCAGTTTGATATACTTATAACACGTACATATAATCTCGTACCGGTTGATGATGTAAATGCGTGCATTACCTACGCAAACCGGAGCTGGAGTACGCGCACTGACGTCATATAGCCAAATGGAATCACTTGCGGCATTGCATGTACTTCACACTCTGCTCTATAATTCAGGTGTATACGCGCAAAGTGGAATTGAGAAAGTACGTCTATGACGGCTCAATGACCCTTTCCATGCTGAGATCAATTACAATTTGGAAAATGAAAAGTCAAAGGAATAAATGCGTTTAATGAGCATATTATGAAACGAGACAACGACGGTATTCATCAAAATGTGTCAAAATTTTGTCGTACCAGCTTCTCGTTGAAAGAACTGTTAAGATCACTTACAATAGAGAAAGCTTCATTGTAAAACAAAAAAAGGCGGAAACCAAAGAACACATAGTTGATAAATATTAAAAGACCGGATAGAAAGGTGCCAAGATCCGGTCACTGATTACACAAACGCGCGCGTTTATTTACATTGTTCAATATTAGGTGAACCTTTTCATTTAAAATCATTTAAAAATAAGTCAAACAGCCGCATTCGTTACGTTTAGTGCGTCGCGTAGTTTTAAGCTTTGGCCGCAGATGTCGCTACTCGCGCCTGTTCGTCGACTCATTGCTAATTGAAATTTTTCTCGAACATTTAAATGCCCCTCAATGATTTGCTATACGCCTTTTTTACCGACGACTTTAAACGCGGCCGACTTTAAAGCGATTAATATCAATCTCGAGTCTTTACTCGCGTCGCGTGCAAATATTATAGCGAAAGTTTGGGATCCGGACTTGACGATGACCTTCTCCGAGAAGTCGCGATGTTTTCGCATGAATTTTATTGTCAAGACGTATTTTTCAAATTTTCTACGTGTATCATAAGAATAACATTGATGAGCAAGTATGTCCGTCTTATCCTTATATTTTTTGTGCTACCTTATGTTTCTAAACTATTCAATTGGTAATCTCAACTCGTAAATGATAATCAATTTCTTGGCTATGATATTATTGAAATCAAAGAAATTCCGTCAAGTATAGATCAAACTAACAATTTTTTGTTTTAAACTGTTATCCTACTGAAATGTTTACAATAGAATAATTCAAAACCTTTTTAATACTTTTTTCAAAAGTTTAAATAGGGGCAAGTATGACAGTCTGATCCTTATAATTTTAATCCAACTTTAAAATTCTTTCTCTTATTTATGAAACTTCTAATTTAAAATTGTTAATGATTAATTACTTAGCTATGATAGTAATGAAATCCAATACATTCCGACAAGTATTCAAGCAAACTAAAAATGTTTTCTCTCAAACTATAACCATGATGCAAAGTTTGTGATGAAATAATTCAATAACTAATCATATGACTGTTGACATTAATAGTAACTGTTAGATTCAATAATCAATCACATTTACATATTATTGAAATCAAATACATTCCGACAAATATTCAAGCAAACTAACATTTTTATTTCTCAACCGATAACCACAATGCAAAGTATAATTGTTAGAATTGATAGTAATTATTCAATTATATACAGTGATAACTGAAATGATACTCTCATGCGATCATGCAAAGGTAACAGTGGTATGTAAAAAAACCTTACTTATGACTCTACTTGCCCGGCCGTCTCGATAAAATTCAAGACTTTCTCAATCGTCATATAATAATTATCAATACATAAAAAATATAGTTTTCAAAGTTTTCGTCATTTTATTAGAAGCCTTTAATTTAATGGGTCTACAGCGCATGAGACCTTTGCTCATCTAATCTTTACAAAAACACGCAAAAAATTTACTCAATTAAAGACAAAATATTAAGTCACTAGCCTGCATTCTTTTTCTATTTTATTATACAATTTTTTCTCAGAATCATTCTTCCATCAGTTCATAAAAAAGACTAAATGTCATTCATGTAAAGGGATTATAAGATTATGTTACTATACATCATTGAATTGAAAAATGTAACTAACTGTTCAGAAAATTTTTGTAAAATATATGGTTTTCTTTCGGTACGTGAAATTGTAATGTTCGCATCGGATTTGATCGAGACGGCCGGGCAAGTAGAGTCATAAGTAAGGTTTTTTTACATACCACTGTTACCTTTGCATGATCGCATGAGAGTATCATTTCAGTTATCACTGTATATAATTGAATAATTACTATCAATTCTAACAATTATACTTTGCATTGTGGTTATCGGTTGAGAAATAAAAATGTTAGTTTGCTTGAATATTTGTCGGAATGTATTTGATTTCAATAATATGTGAATGTGATTGATTATTGAATCTAACAGTTACTATTAATGTCAACAGTCATATGATTAGTTATTGAATTATTTTATCACAAACTTTGCATCATGGTTATAGTTTGAGAGAAAACATTTTTAGTTTGCTTGAATACTTGTCGGAATGTATTGGATTTCATTACTATCATAGCTAAGTAATTAATCATTAACAATTTTAAATTAGAAGTTTCATAAATAAGAGAAAGAATTTTAAAGTTAGATTAAAATTATAAGGATCAGACTGTCATACTTGCCCCTATTTAAACTTTTGAAAAAAGTATTAAAAAGGTTTTGAATTATTCTATTGTAAACATTTCAGTAGGATAACAGTTTAAAACAAAAAATTGTTAGTTTGATCTATACTTGACGGAATTTCTTTGATTTCAATAATATCATAGCCAAGAAATTGATTATCATTTACGAGTTGAGATTACCAATTGAATAGTTTAGAAACATAAGGTAGCACAAAAAATATAAGGATAAGACGGACATACTTGCTCATCAATGTTATTCTTATGATACACGTAGAAAATTTGAAAAATACGTCTTGACAATAAAATTCATGCGAAAACATCGCGACTTCTCGGAGAAGGTCATCGTCAAGTCCGGATCCCAAACTAGTGCGTCGAGCAGACTACTCCAGGTGATTCCCGTAAGATGACATCGCGACTTCCCGCAAAAAATTATTGTCAAGTCCGGATTCCGACCTATTGGGTGGAGCAAGCCACTTGGGACGATATTCGTGCGAAAACACCGCGACTTCCCGGAGAAAGTCATCGTCGAGTACTGATCTCGACCTAGTGCGTCGAGCGATCCACCCGGGACGATATTCGTGTGAATACATCGCGACTTCCCGGAGAAAGTCATCGTCGAGTACAGATTTCGACCTAGTGGGTCGAGCGATCTGCCCGGGACGATATTCGTGAGAATACATCGCGACTTCCCGGAGAAAGTCATCGTCGAGTACAGGAGTCGACCTAGTGCGTCGAGCGAGTTGCCCGGGGTGATATTCGGGCGAAAGCACCGCGACTTCTACGAGAATCTTCGATATATGCGACATGTATACGCGACAGCACGTGCGACAGCACGTATATGTATACACAACACACAAAGGCAATGCGTATGAGGTGTTAACATTTTTTAGGTGTGAACATTTTTCATGCTTCTCACTTTCATAATGTTGTTTTTATCGAAAGTCGTGAACTTTTCGAAAATTCGAATACCTCATATCGATAGGATTTTTTCCAAGGAATCTGATGGGCTTATCAGATTCTCGATATCTCTTATCAAATTTAAATGAGAGCGAAAAGAAAGTTAGCGAAAAGTGATGGGCTGTATATGAGTAGCGGCGTGTCGTCACTTAGTTCCTGTCATACTTGCCAGGGGGAGCGCGACACGCGCTCCTCGATATTAATTTAAAGTTTCGTGCGGAGCGATAAGTTTTAATAATCAAGCCCGAAACCAGCACAACAACGTCTTGTAACAGTACATGCAGATATTGTATTAAAAATACAGATCAGTCCGAATCTCTAGCGTGGTAATGGCATAATCAACTTATAAACGTGCACCAACATTCCGACGAATTAGCATATACTTAACATTGATTAAAACGTCGGAGAGGGGGAGAAAGAGAGAGAGAGAATAAAAATCTTTTGCAAATTCCATTGCTCGTCGCACAAATGCACTTCATTTGGCTCATATAAGGGAGACGGGAGGAAATAACTAAGCGACGCGTGAAAAAAAAAATATTCAATTTTATTAATGTTCCGAGGCTCGAAGAAAAATACGGAGGCTCAGGGTACACATACACAT
Organism: Trichogramma pretiosum; assembly: GCF_000599845.2. Taxonomy (NCBI): domain Eukaryota; kingdom Metazoa; phylum Arthropoda; class Insecta; order Hymenoptera; family Trichogrammatidae; genus Trichogramma; species Trichogramma pretiosum. Next base: position 659,409 of record NW_019640833.1, on the reverse strand, counting down.
TTATACGAGCGTCACACCGCGTGCAATAATTCAAAAGAATCCCTCGCTCGGTATACAGCGTGATAAAGTACCCTTCGTCCACACATTCACTGACGTACACTCACACATTTGCGCGTTCAACATGTGTGAATATGTAGAGAGAGAGAGAGAGAGAGAGAGAGACGGTCAAGCATATGAAAAGTAACGAAATGAGGGGGAGTAGGAGCCGCACATATAGGCTGCTCGAAGCCCGCATGTCGCGCGTACAGACAGTTTAGGGTTGTTATTTCTTTCGGCTTCTCGGCTGCGGCCTTTTTCTTACGGCTCTCACGGTTTTCTCGCGTCGCCGCTACCAGTATATATCCACGTAATGTGCAGCATGCCTATATAAATGTAAACGCGCGGCGCACCGTCGCATCGGAGAGAGAGACTCGGCGCGCGTATGAACATCGAGTGCGTCGAGTGCCTCGTATCTTGAATAATTCTCCGGTTCAATGACGGGGAAATTTTGTCGCTTCATATACCGTCCCTTTTATATTCTTTTTGGCTTGCGTATAGACAGTAATAAAGGCACACCCATCGCGAGTTACAAGTACGTACATAGAAGGCGGTAGCATTATACCCATGTTCACTGGGCATGCTGCACACACATGCACGACACCGAAAATTATACGTTCATATTTTGACCGGACAATTTACGGCTTCTGCGTTGTTAGTGCGGTCCAGCATCCCGGAAAAATCAGTTCAACGCGCGCGCTGAGTCAGACGATGAAATTTGCCGTCAGTTCCAAATTCGAAGGTACCGTGCGCGTACACACGAGTGTATGCAAGAACGCGTCAATCACGGACATCGGAAACAGAAACCGCAACATTTTCTCTTCTTGTCTTCTTTATGGCATCTCCAACACACATCACCTTTGTCTCTCTTTTCTATTATCTCTTCCTTTTAACTCATTTCGAATGCGCTCCTTTTTTTCCTCTCCTCTCTCACTCACTCTCTTTCTCTTCTTCTTCGCACTTGGACGTATATATTTATACACTCGTGGCAAAGGGTCTCGACATTCTTAAACGCGCGCATTTAATGCCAAGAGTTCAATGGAGTATCGGAGATTCTCTCGGTATTTTTTCTCTCTCTCTCCATGGCTCCAGGATCGGCACGCCAAGAATTCGGAACCACGAGCCGTCAAAGTATACGTATACCTCGAGTTGCACTGCCAGCTGCTGTGAGAGGCAATCTGTACATTTTTTTTGCTCCCCCTTTCAGCTCGATGCGGACCGATGTGTGTGGGCGTATTAAAAAGAGCGCATACGAGCGATAATTGATCGATGGAATGCGATTGTGGACGTCTGCAAGTAGCTCACATTCGAATACACGTGTATGTAGTACGTCTTGCTTATATATGTCTCTTGGATGCAGCAAGGTATTATAATCATATCGAGTTTCCTCATCTCTCTATTCCAATCTCGCGCGTATCCAATGACACGTACAACACGCATTGTCTCCTTTCCTCATTTTTTTTCTTTCTGTTTTTTTTCTTTTTTTTTTAATTTGATGCAGCTCATTATAGAACGAATCTCTCGCATTGTTACTAATTGCACTTTTGCGAAATCGTCATTATCTTTCGCGTTGTCCGTTCGCAGCGCTATACTCGGCAGCCGCAATGTTTGTCTCTCTCTCTTTCTCTTTTTTCCTCTTTCTCTGCCTTTTCTACGCACATACACGCGCTTGACGTTCATTAACCTTTTTTCGCTCTCTTTGTGCAAGTTCGCGCGCGCGCTGCGTCTTCTCGACGCGTCACACGTATATGCTTTTTTATTTATACATATGCACACACACACGCTTATAGGAGTATCGTCTTTGTTCAGGTTAAAAATGATGCGTTATAAGCGATAAATTTGGAATGAACTTTGGCGTCGGACGAGCGTCGTACGCGTACGCGCGAGCGAACAAAAAAACAATCAGCATTTCTGCGTGCGAACAAAAAATATTTTTCGATGGAAAATCTTTCCCTCTCCCCTTTGCTCGCTTTTTATCTTTTAACCATCGCGCGTACGTGAAAAGTGTCTCCCTCTCCTTCGCACAGACTCATCTAGTTAATTTCCTAATGAGTGTACGCACCGAAAGCGAGACGGAGCTTTTATTGGATGCAAAAGGCTCGTCGAGGATGATTACGCGCGCAGGGAAAAACTTTTCCTCGCCGAAAGCTCGTACGCACACAGAGAGGCAGACGATTTACAGCTATATACCGAGTACTCGTTGTATTTAAGCTGGCGCCAGAGCCTGCCTCTCTTATCTCGTAATACGTTCTTTTGCATTCGCAGGCGCGCACGTACATACACGACGCCAATTTACGCATCAAAAAGTTTCGCTTTATGTTATACATAGATAAATCTTACACTTTGTGCGATTTTCATCGCGCTCCCCCTACCGGTCGAGCTTGCAACTTTTGCGAATTAAACTTTGTTAATCGTGTACTCCAATTCATTAGGTCGAGCTTGAGCGACTCTTCGTTCTCCCGCTCTCGTGCGTGCATGGCAATAATAGAAAGCACTCGGCTATGAGTGAAATCTCAGTTGTCTTATTGTAGTCTTTATATGTCAACGCGATCGTCAATTACGAGCGATGGAAAGCACATTAATCGAATATCATTATCAATTGGAATTTGTATATCGTATTAAGACGATGTCGAGAGCAACATATGTAGTACCATAACGTTCTCTAGCACTGATCGATAAGATATATGTGTGTGTGTGTTTGTATTTCGTGTGACCAAGAGTCCATAGTCGTTCTCAATAATAGTGGTCAATCAACGAACAGCTACATAATACGAGAATCATCTAGAGGCGCTGAATCGATCTCGCGCAAGTGTATTCTCTTGCATGCAAATATAAGCATTATGCTCCTAGTTCTTTTGCTCGAAGACGAAAAATAAAGGAAAAGATACTTAAAATCAATTAATTTGTACGGCTTGAATTCAGTTTGTGTGCGCGCGTTTACGTATTATGCTATTGCAATGTTTGGAGCTCGTGCGTGGACGGAAGTGACGCTTAATTGCGCGCTTAATTTGACGAAAGGGACGTTTTGAGTCTCGTGCGTTATTGTTCGTGCGGCGAGCTCGGCACTTGGCCCGGAAATGTAAGTCTTTGACCGACTCGCTTTCGGTTTTTTTCTTCGTTTTTTTTTTATCAAATCGTCGCTTTTGCCCGATAATCTTCCAAAGATACGCACATGTGTATTTCACGTTTGTTATTGAAAAAAAACTAACAGCTGAATCGATCGAGCGCGTAAACATGTTTTGACGCTGCTGACGCGCTCGAGAAAGTTCATTAAATGCTATCGATCTGAGTGGCTATATATACGCACCTGTCGATGGTCCCCGCTGTAAGTTCGTTTACACGAGACTGGTCAAATTTGTTTTGAAAAACTCGGAGCTGCGGATAAAGTTCGTCGATCTCGTGCGGCTGCGAAAGTGAGGGCCACGATGGTATAAAAAGTCGATAATCGTGCATCTTTATCTTTCTAATATAGCAATACTCGTCGAGTTTATTACTCTGGCATGCATTATTTTAATTTCAAAGATGCCAAGTTCGTACGAACAAACAGAAGATTCGATGTGACTTTCGTCACGCAGATGCGTACGGATGTGCTTTGTCCTGCAAAACAATGGGCCAAGCGCATGCTTATAGACTACTTTGGGACTCTTTTCACGAAGGTGCCGATTTACTCGTGTCGTATAATAAGCTCGATGACTGACACATTTCGATTGGGCCTAATTTTATCAGACTTCATTCATGAATCTTATCGGCATTTTAGCTGAATGTGTGCTCAAGCGATTCCCATTCTTATTCACCTCGAGCTCGGGTGTATGAACGATCTTTGCCAGGATGAAACGATCTAAATGAAAAATGCCTTATCAAGAAGTGCACAAATATAAAAATAAAAACGCGAGAAACGCTTCTTACCTGCAGCCTTTCTCGTTCGATCGCACCGATTCTCGGTATTTTCTCAATGGACCCACGGCGTCTGCAAACTCGTTCACGACGCGGCGCTGCATCGGGTGAATCGGTGTCTGCCTATGTATGTGCGCGGAATCTCCGGCGCATCCGTACCGGAAGCAGTTGTGCGGAATTCGACTGTGCCACAGCTCCGTGTTGGACTCGACCTCTCACGCAGCAGCTCAAGGCGGTCGTATGGACTCGTTTAAGAAAAAAAATCCTCCTTCCCGCACGATGACGCAAGTGTACGCGCGCGATTCGCAGAAACTCGCGCTTCAAACGCGTGGATTAGCTCGGCAATTCAAGAGAGAAAGAGCGGGAGGAAAAAATTAATAAACAATTTCCAGGCCCATTTGAACTAATGCAACTGTTGGCCGATTGTATCGTGCACTTTTTTTTCTACTCGACGAAAAAGCTTCATTTGTTCGTTTACATATTGCTCTGAATTTGCAATAATAAGTGCGATATTTATACAATATCGTTTATACGTAGATGAGTCATCGCGGACTTTCAGAGATAATACATGCGATTTTTCTGTGGCGAAAGTGAAACATGCATCATAGCTGAAGATTGAATCATTTTGCACAATTTTCGATAGGGTTGACTTTCTTTCAAAATTTTGTCGATGATAATTTGTTTTTTTACAATTAAATTTTTTTTTCAAAGCTAATTGCCTGAAAATTGCATCATTATATTATAACTCCCAGGAAACAGGAGTTTTTCAGAGAAAATAATTGTTTGCCTGCTCGCGTTTCCTTGAAAATAATTTTGCGTTTTCGAGTTCGACGTGACGATAGCGGCCTGATTTTGGTTCTGAAGATGTCGATGCATCGCAAATTGAACGATATATACAAATAAAACTGCGCAGGTTTTTTCGCTATACACACCGCGTGGCATAATTTATCGCAAATCGTTACAGCAACAAATTTGATTATTATTGAAATCGCGTGAAATTCCATTGACAGATAAGCAAACGAATAATTAACATAGTTCGGTACGCTCGCACGTTTATCGGGGCCGTTATACTGCGCTCTTTTTTTTTCATTATTAAAAACAATAACTACGGCCTATCGATGAATTCCCCGAAGTCGAAGCAATAAATAAGGCAGAAATTGCGACTAGAAAACGCGCACAGTGAAAAGTTGGGGAGAAAAATCGGCACCGATACTCGGAGAGCGTCTTTGGCGGTGATTCTCTGCCCGCAAATGGAGTCGTGCAGCTGGAAATTTTGTAAAAGGATCCGATTGGCGTATTTTATATATAAAAACAACGTGTATACGTAGAGCTCGAAAAGGTAAAAAAACCCACGATCGCGCATGCGGTTGGCCGCTATCGAGCCGAGCTATATCCAGCAGCAAAGCCGGCAGCGTGGCGGAGTATATATACCTATATGGTCGTTCGTCAGTTTGGAGCGTGCGCTCTCCTGCCGCTCGGCAAACAATACAGGCGCGTATATGAAAAAGCCTCGAGCAAGAAAGAGAGCGAGCGACCGAGTGAGCAGCGATCGTCGAGCAGCCGGGGGAACTCCACCGCAGCGCGCGCGGCATAGGCACACATTGTCAGTGTCACTCGGACTGTCGTGCGGCGTACATCGCACCGTCGTCGTTTCTGCCTTTTAACCCACGAAAAATAATCGTATATACGTGTAAAGTGCTCCGTGCAAGACCGTAGTCTCGGTTTTTGTTTGGTTTCTCGTGCCCGATCGACGTGACAAGTGTTTTTCTATGTGTTTACGTCGTGCGTGCGGCTGAAAGTGGCTCGAAACAAGTGTCTTTACAGAGCCAAGCCAAGAGGCATCGTTGGGTTGTCCTGCGAGTGCGCGCGGCCAATTTTCAAACTGTCACTCGGGCAAAACGTCAAGCGAGAGAAGCCTGCGGAGAGCTGAGAGAGCTCGCGCTGCGGTGTAGATCGAGAGAGACCTTGTGCGGGTGAGTGTGCAGCAACGCAGCCGCGTTCACATTATGAATATATGATGTTGATGCGAGAGTGCGCATGTGTGTATGCATGCATGTGGCGAGGGACACCTGTTGCCGTTTCATTGCTATCATAACTACGACGCTATCGAGATTAGCGAGAAAACGTGACAACATCGAGAGAGATTATAGCTGTCCCTTTGCTTTTTCTTCGACCTCGTTAGGCTACTACCGCTGCTTCGCGTTATATATTATATACCTGCGACGCGCATCGATTGTACAATTGCGCGACTCCTTATGCGCGTCACTTATCGCTGCCGCTCGCCTATAAAGTAAAAGATAATTGCGAGCGCGTGAAATGGCACGTTTTTTTTTCTGTAACTCTCTTGCGCGCGTATATAATGTGTACGAGCAGCGATCGTATCTATCGTGCTATGTGTATGCCCAACATCGTGTTGATCGCGACGGCTGCCGGCTTGCGTCATTTTTCAGGCCGACTTCGGCATAGTAAAAATTTCTCATACTTCTAACGTTGGCGTTTATTGGTGTGGGGGCATCGGTGCGCTCCGACCATCGGAGAAGTGGCCCCGATCGATATTGTTGTATACGTAGCATAACATTGCCCGAGTTCAGCACTTGACGGCCTTTTCCCCGCACCGCGACGTTGTTTTTCGAGCTGCACGATTCCGCGGACGCGTGTCCGTATACGTGTGTACTGTGTATATACGATAGGTATGTGTATTTAATGATTTTAAAGGGGGAACTGACGTCAGCTGAGCTTGATCAAGACGCTCCAATTTTTGATATGGGGCTTTCAACACGACGTGGAGCGCCACCGATATATATAAATACACTTCGTGTGACGTACTTGTGTATTACCCATACACAATTCAAGTTCGTAGCTTTCTTAATTAGCTAGAATTATTACTATATTACCGAGTGCTTAAAAAAGCAAGAAGGATACTTTTCGAAAAGTCGTAATTAACTCTGTAGCACCGTTGTTAATAATTAAGAAGAGAGATGAAGTGGGAAATGTAAGTATGTACGTGTGGGTATTATATCGCATATATATATAAAAGTCGCGTTCGTGTTTCGGTCTCTTTGCGTGTTTATGATAGTAATAATAAAGAGTTTGCGCGCGCGGCGTGCGTAGCATGTGACCTTGGTTTTAAAACTCCAGTCGAACAGTGCGAGCCGTGCGAGTGGCAGGCAGCAGCAGCCGTTGTAGCAACGCGACTCTTTGTTAAGATTTTTTTTCTTCGCTGCGTAAAATTATGCTTACCTCGGCTCGAGCTGCACTCGCTTGGCCGTAGAGCTCGCTGCTGCTATAACATGCCACTGTGTCTGCGTGCATATACGTGTGTGCAACTCTGGACTATTCTCCTCTTTTTCCACGAGAAATTCGCGTGATTAACGCACGTGCGTATGTAATGCATTACATGTATTATATACAGTCGTCTTATATATATGTGCCTATTGCTGCAGTGCATCGAGCCTGTGCTCGGGAGCTCGGGAGCGCGTTGCATTTTTCCATGTAAACATTGCGTCATGATCGGGTGCGCAGGCGCTCTTGTTCCATATAATATCACTGCACAGCAGCAACACAGCAACAGCGGCATGTGCGAGGCACGTCTCTGTGACGACGACGTCGCCGCCGCCGCCGCGGCGAATCGCGATACAGCACATAACCTTGTACGATATTCTTTAATATGTATTATGCATGTACGCACACCTCTATACAGGTGCGCTCAATACTGTATACGATATTACTTTATATTTTCTTTCGTTGATTTGCGCAGCTGTGTTAATCGATGCGCGTTACATCTCGATACGATGAAAGCCAAACTTTCACGTCCTTACCCGAAATATGCCTTAGAAAAGTGAAATTGAAGCTCGGCGCGATGCCGCCGCTCTTTTCCTTGCCTCGCTCCGTGTTTGTTTTGAGAGAACTCTGGAGTTTTTTCTTCTCTCCGGCACATATGAAAATATACACGCCATATTGTGTGCATAGGGTCGAGATAAGCACACTCGTAACTCGCGCACCCATCCTGTTTACATTTTTCAACGGCTGCATTAGCGATGATATTTCATCGAGCTCTATTAATTTGCCTTTTTACGCCTTTTTTCCTTTGATTCGTGCGCATACAGGGACGATTTTAAATTCGATCGAGACTCGAATTCCGAAACTCGAAGGAGAAAGAGCTAACGCGGAGAGATGCTGCTACTGCTTAAACACTCGTAATATAATAATAATATATATATGAGCTTGCGTGTGTTGTGCGATGCTCACTCGCGCGTCTCGGTATTTTCGTCGTAAAGGCGGAAAATATATGTAAATTATCCAAAGCCCATGGTATGTGCTATATTTAAACTAAACGGTTGTATCTCGCTTTTGGAATTTTAAAAACCTCGATCTTTCACGCTCGCTTGCCGTTTTAATATATCCATGCTCACGCGTGCAATATACGCTACTGCGGCAGTCGAAGAATTTTGCATTCGAATTTATCGCGCCTCGATAAGGCTCAAATATTGGAATTTTGCATATAATATATAACTTTTATTAAAGAGGATAAATCCTTAAAGCGAGACACACTGTCGTCGTCGTTGAGTACTTGTATCTGCCTCGATGCATATATGCATATAATGCAAACTTGTAAAATATGTCAATGAACCGCATCCGCGCTTAGCCCGATAAAACTCGTTTCGAATTTGACCCGAAAATATCGAGTCACTCTCGAGCGTGCGCGCGCGCGACTTTTGTTCAAATCACATCTCGACCGAGCCTCGTCAAGGTCGCGAGAGGCAAAGAAAAAAAAAGGAAAGAAGAAGATGAAATTCTCTCGAGTTTCCATTGATGCATAAGGTCTGCTGCTGACAAGCGCGTCTCTAAGTCATTCTCGGCTCTCTTATACTGCTCGAAGTGCATCTCGCGAGCGCAGTAATCGTTCTCGTTTACGCATTCCCCGCGCGTGTGCATTTTTATGTACATGTAAGAATCGTACGTAATCGAGGATACACCAAGGCCATATAGCATACATATAAGCCATATGTGAATGTGCAGCAGCTTCCCTTCGTTTCTTTCTTCTCTCTCTCTTTTACTCTCGGTGCGAGCGCGAGCGTAAATCGTGTAAACCAGGAGGCTATCGCGCGCTCAAGCTTACATAGGCGCAGTGTGATTAGCAGCGAGAGAGGGAAGAGAGAGAGAGAGAGAGAGCCAAGCAAACAACGATGGCAGTATTATACGTTGTATTTTTGTTTATCATCATCTGCCACGGCTTATTTTTATTTTATTGACATTGACGCTCTAATCCAGAACTTCGATAGCGGGCTCTACTTGTCTGTTTGCACTGCATATAGTTGATCACAAAAAATACTTTGCTTTTTATTTTCTTTCAAATAGTCGATCTATATTATTGAGCATGACTTCATGGTGCTGACCTTGTCTTCTAGGATAACTTTTAACTGCTGCGCTCGTTAAAGCATGTCCGCGTTTACAGGTCCCTTTTTAAAAAACGAATTAATATACTCGTTTGAACTTTGAGAAGCGACCCGAGCTAATAAATGGATTTCAAAGCAATGGACTTATGGTAGTAAAATGTTTTCGTATTCTAAGTAATTTTGCAGCCGAACGATTTCCTATTACAGAACATTGTACCGACAATTAACCTGTTCAACGAGACGATGCACATGACATTTAACAACTTCTTTTAATTTTCTCTTCGTCCAAAAATGTTTGGAGCATTCGCTACAATGTTGTCTCTCTCTCTCTTAATTCTGGTCGAAAACCGCGGCACTTTTTGAGCATCGCCATAATCATAATTATTGCGAGCTGCCTCTCTGCAAAGCCAGCAGAAGTTGCGCTCGAGAGCGGGTGGGCTATAAGGTCATCGCTCGAATTATATTTTAGCCTCTGCCACACGAGGCAACTAAGCTCTTTGTCTGCCTCGTGACGGGAGACGCTCCCTTTTGCCGCTTCTTCGCTCTCCTCGCGTCTTCTTGCCTGAGATGTTTATAGGGTTTGGTTTTTCCAAGGGTCTGCAGTTTTACCCAGAAGAAAATACGTTGCACGTGTGGATCTTATTTTGCCTCAACGCTGCAGCACCGTATATTATACACATACACCGGGCCTGGGCCCCGTGAAACTTTATTTTGGATTTAAATGCATAAGAGAATAATACAGGCACGTATTATATATTGCGACTCGAGACTGACTTTCTGGAGTTAAAGGTGCTGCGTGCGTTTTGAATTTTAATGAGACGTTTGAATCTGATATATACGTGAAATATAGCTGAAAAAAGAGAGACGAGGAGAAGCAGAAAAAAGGCGACGAAGAATATGACGATGATATTTAGTATTTCAACGTTTCTGTTGAGTACCTATATGGCTCCCTCTGCGAGCCGTTCAATATTATCGTGCGCCATAAAAAGTTGATTTGAATTTTAAGTTTTGTTTATTTCTTTTGTTGTTGATTCTAACAGACAACGGCGTTGTCAAAGCTTCGGCTGCTATATAAAATAAGCCAACTATACAGTGTGTAAAATTTTTCGACGGAGCACAACCTCCTTCGACGAGCATAAAGCTTTCAACGTTTGAAATTCGTAATACATACTTTTTCGTCGCGCTCGGGTGCAATAGCCATTAAAACGATGCGTGCCTTGAATATTTAAAATTCTTCGATTTGACGGTACGCATAAGTAGTAGGCGCCTGTTAAAAGTCGCGCACATGTGCATATACGGCGCAGCTCCTCGAGATCCTGCTGAATCCTCCACATTGTGCGCTCTCTTATTTGGCATTCTTCGTAATCGAATTCACACTCGAAGCAGCGCGTTTGAACGAATCTCGGATAAGAAAGAATGTTTCAGATTACGGATCGATCGTGTCGCTCACTCGGCTCGGCCGCACGCGCGCTATCGATCTCTCAACGTTCTATTCTTGTTCGACGTGTTGCGTTTAACATCGCTTTTATTATAATCTCTGCTGCGTTGTTTTATTTTTATTTCGACGAAATTCGATTGCTTCAATTTTTTTTGTCGCCTCGAGGCTTGCGCCACGACGTATATATTGTACAGGCTTGGAGAATCGAGACGCAGAGCAGCAAAACGCGCATAGCAACTCTTCGCTTGGACGTCGCACGCCACGATATATGCCAGGCCACATCCAGGAAACATGTATAAATGTGTGCGTGTGTGTATACGAGCGCAGCAAGTACAGCCAAAAGATAAGGCAGTAGAAGCAACGCCAGAGAGCAGTTCTCTCTCTCGTGCAATAATAACAACAATCCGACCAGCTGGCAGTCGCACTAACAAAAATACAGTGCACAAATATTTACATAATGTACGCGGATACGTTAAAAAAAAGGGAAATTCCTAAATATTTGCACGAGTTCGCCGAAGTCGAGCTGAAATAGGAGATTACATTCTTTTTCCTCTTCTTCTTCTTTTTTTTTTGTAACACACGCGTTGACAACTGCAACTTGCATATACATATAACGAACGGATAAAAAGATCTCCGTGTATCGTGGCGAGAGCTTTGTTCGAGTCGAGAGACGCGCGCGTGTTACGCCTGTGGGTGGACACGCTCACACTCGAGCGTACAACAAGCCGAGTTTATCGATCGTTTTTACCAGCGGCGGCGACGACGACGACGACGACGAGTACGATAATATAAGCTCGATGTTCCTCGTCGTCTATCGTCTTTGTCGATGTATATACTGTACATTACACACGGGCAGGTCGTAGTTGCGATGTGCACACGCGTCATGTAGGCCGCCGGCCCTCACACATATGCGTTCGTGTGTGATTTAGTTTTTCAAGTTCAGTGCCGCGCGCTCGGCGACCAATTTTATCTGCCGTCTTGCGCTTCGTTCCATGTACGAATGTGCATAATGATATTTTAAAATATTCATTACTGTCGAGATAACTTGCGCGAGTATAGATGAGTTTTTACCCTCGTCCGCGTGTGCGACTTACAGAGAGAAAGACGATCGTCAGTGGACGATTCGTACGATATTGCTTAATTGCACGAATAAACAAGGCTAAGAAATAAAAAGCATGTAATAAACTACGAGAAGCCGAAAATTTGCACGTAATTGAGCAAATTGCGCGATATCTATATATGGTTGAGAGCCTGCACTGCACACGCGCGCACTTTCCATTTTTTACAACGTCACCATCGTTCGAGCGCACGGGGAATATCCGATTTATATATCGATGCGGCGGGGAAAAAACGTCGAAACGACTCGGCGAATCCGAAAGTATTTTCCTGGCGCCCGGCCAGGACAGGCTTTTTTTTTCTTCTCTCGTTTCTTCTTTTTCTCTCGGCTCCTGCGCATTTCCCCCCGCCGAAGAAAAAACGAGAGCTCCACAGGTGTCGTTAAACTTGAACCTTGTATGCGCGTGCGGATATAGCCGGCACGCGGCGCTTACGCAACCGAATCGATTTTTCAATGCAATAATGGACTGTGCTCGCGTACGCGTATTGCGGTGGCCGCAACAAAAAAACTCGCCTGGTAATATAATAATAATAATAATATATGGCAGAGCCCGCCTGCGTTACATCTATACAAAAAGACAATTTGTTCGATTCTTTCCTGACAAACTCTCTGATTACATATACTTTTGCCTCCCCTGCCTTGTGGCTGCCTGTTGGTGCGCGTGTGTGTGTGTGCTCGCACGACAACGACAACAATCAAAGGGAGACAGAACGAGAGAGACAGAGAGAGTTCATAACGTGAAATTATTGCTCAACCCTGTGTCGTGGTGTGTATCACATAATATACACAAGTATAGTCGAACAGGCAACCCACGCGAAATTACACCTTCGCGGCAGGCAGTATAATATCGTCGTCTATATACCCGACGACTTCCTCCCTCCCTCTGATACATTTTATACACTTTATGTGATATGTGCTATAGAAGTAGATGTGCGGTTGGCTACCGAAAAGCCCTTCGCAGCGAGCCATGGATATGGCAATTCCAATAGGTAAAATGTTATTTTGAAAATTGAGCAGTTGAAACCTTAGCTTATCAATCAGTCGTCCCCCTTTGTGACTCGCACACAACGAGAAACAGAGAAAGAAAGAGAGAGAGAGAGAGAGAGAGAGAGAGATAGAAAAAAAGGACTTTGCGTCTCCGTTTCTCGTAGATCCATTAGGATCTGGCTAATGGATGAGTCCATAAAAACGAGTCGTCATTCTATAGATTCATCTCTTTTGCAAGCGGCATAGCTACCGGGTATTATATCGTTTTAGACGCATACACACATACGGAACAAACTGCGCGTTCACGACCAATCGCGTAGCGAGCCCCAAACTCCCGCGCTCTCAGGAGTGGCATATTTCGCGTCCGTGCGGCCAGATAAATCGTTCTGATAATGCCTGCGGCTCGACATGTATTCAGGTTTTGAGAACAAATTTTTTCCCCCCGCGAGTCTTTTTTCTCGTCGTCCAGTTTTTATATCTGCAATTCATAGAGGACATGCAGCGAGGTAGTTTGGAGACATTTTTTTCTCCTCGAGAGAATTAATTAAAAGCTCGAAATGTTTTGCTCCATTTTCTCGAAAGCGCGGCCAATAAAACGGAATACTTACTTTTTCGCAACGAGCGGCCAATCAGTAGATAAAATTGTCTACTCCTTGGATAATTGCGAATTGCAGTTTAAGTACAGGCGAATATACGAGACATAATACAGCGTTGACGAGCGTATATTATAGCTGGCCTAGCACTGGCGAGCGAATAGCAAGACGCGGCAATTTCTTCTCTCTAGTTCTTGCAGCTTTTCCCTTCGTCTTTTTAAATACGAGCACTTCTCTCTCACTTTGCGTCTCACCCTCGACAAAAAGAAACTTCCACCCTCGCGTCGTATCTTTCTTTTTCTTCTCTCTCTCTCTCTCTCTGATTTTCTCTCTGCAGCGTCCCCCTTGGCGAGTCGAAAAAGCACAACTCGTTACGAGCTCGAAGCAATACAAAACGCGCGCGCGTGCTGCCGGCATCTCCGCGTATATATCTTCCCCTCTGCTACTCCGCTGCTAAAACTGCTACCCCCACTTTGGGGCACTTCCTCGGTGTATACGCAGTGGTGCACGTATACACGGTACGTCTCTCGCGAAATATTTTTGCACGCTCGTAGCAGCAGACGAGCTTACGCGCGCGTATCGCTATGGTCTATTTCGAGAGAGAGAAAGAGAGAGACGACGACGCAAGAGACGAGGGCCAAACGCCACCTCTGCGAAAAAGTAGCCGTCAGTTACGCCTAGGCGTTTGCGAGGGCAGCACTAGATTTATATTTATAATATAATAATTAGAACGAAACAAATTAAAACGACGTCGTAACCGGCGACGATAAAAATAAGAACGAACCATTAACGAAAATCATTTACAATCACTCATCATACTATTAACCGACCGATCGTTAAGCATAAACAATTGTTCAAGTCATAAACGAACGTATCTTCGATAGAAAAATCGAATTGACAGTAACACGTCATATTTACGTTTTTTGTTGTCATTAAAGCTCATTCAATAACGACAATCATTCATATAAATCGACGACGAATTTAAAAAAAATAAACGACAACGACAAAACTTGATATTATATCCGCGACTTAATAGAAGAAAGTAAAAAAGTTTAAACGATATATCTTTTTTTATCATAAACTATCGAGTTTGAGCGAGTGTAATCTCGAACGAAACCGGCGAATGAGAAAACAAAGTAACGCATCGAAACGACCAAGATATTATTATTGATAAAGCATAAGTATATGCAAATTGTTATTAGTTATTTATCAAATCGTTAAGTTAAAATCTTAAAAAAAAATAAATAAAAATGGCTGCAACCACTCTGGACTCCATCGACTTAGCTATCCTTGCACAAGATCTGATATTTCAACAGGTAAATCATCCGTAAGAGTCAATCACTTTCATCGAAAAGAAAAAGAAAGAAACGAAAAAGCATTAACTCATTGACTTTGAACTAGTGTTTAACGATTTAACACTGTAGAGCTTTAATGATTTTCGTGCATATTTTAAGCAAATAACATGCATCGTCGAGTCGGACAGAAACAAACGTATTTTAAAAATAAATCGTGAATGAATAGCGAGCGCGCGAGAATCGCACGCGTAAATCCAGAGAGAATCGATAGCTTGAATAACCGATAATTTGCCTCGCGCCTGTGCATGGTAATTGTGTATGTGTGCGTGTGAATGCGCACGATCTCGTATTCTTAAATGTATTCATCAATACGTGTGAGTGCCGCAACACCTACGCGCGCTCGACCGAATACGTGAAATTTTAACGCAAACGAGTTTTCTTTTTTGATACTTCAAGTTCAAACGTATTGACGTCTTTATCTATTTCCACGCAAACTGAATTTATAAGAAAATCTCTCGAAACTTCCGGCTATATATAAAACCACCTTGGGCAGCAAAGCTCCGAGAGAAAAAAAGCTAACTTTTTTTTCTTCGTAATTCGTCGAGTCGAGCTTTTCTCGGACGATACACCAATATCGTCGTCGCAACGTAAGAATTCTGAAAAAAAAAGCTCGCGTTAATTTGTTTTTCTCGAACTTCAACGTAATGCACGCGCGCGCGCTTGCCTGCTGCTCGGCGTTCAATTTTCATTGGAAAGCTATAATTGCACCGGGAGCTTGTGCCACGGGTATCGCTTGCCAAAGTCCATTCGTCGGCGGGCACTGGCTCGCGCGCGCGCATCTCTACTTTTCCCACGCGCGCGATACATTGAACAACAAAACTTGCGTCAGTTTTTTTATTCCAACTATATCGAATTAGCCGTTCATCGAGGAGTCGGTGGTTTTTGCATCGATAGTATAATAGCTATTTACGAATGATAAGAAAATAAAACTGCATCTCGCGTCCGAGTATGCGCGCGTGTGCATGCTAAGCTATACGTATGATATAATGACGAAACAGCGAGAATTTCGCAACGATAAACTCGGTGCGCCCTTTGTCTCTTGCACTGCTGTTGTTGCGCTTTGTCGAGTGCGCTTATATTGTATCAGTCGCAAAGCTCGTTGTCGCTCGCCTACGCACAGCGTCGCAAATATCCAAATCGACCTTGTTTTTACACGTTTAATAGTCCGATAATGTACTTCATATAATAGTTTCGAAATTCTATCGCGATAAAGGCTCGTTCGCCGAAAATTAGCTTTACACAGACACATAGGCAGCTTTGCTTCTGCAAGTCGTCCGTTACTTGGCGAGAATCTTTTAGATTTTTCGCGTTAACAAAGGCGCCAAACAAAGACCGCCCACGCGATTCACGCTCGAGATTTTACAGGACCGAGCGAGTGCCGAAAAATAAGCGCGCCTACGCGAGAGAAGACAGGTCTCAACTCGTTTGATCCTCGTTCGCGAGCTGCTGTGCGGAATAAAAAGAGCAGCTGTTGTGCGCGCGAACACGCGCATGTGGACAGACAAGGTGAACGTCCACTCGTGCATAGCACCTATCGGTCCACGGTTCAAGCTTTTTTCGCCCCAGTAGGACTTGGCACTACTTAGTTTGCTCGTAATAGGAAGTATTTTTCTGTACTGCATGGGGCAAGGATGATTCGGACCATCGTACGTTTCATTTTCTAATGCAATTTTAAACTGCCTCGGTTCTCTTGTGCTTCGCGTAGACAGCCGACTCCGCGAATATAATAAAGCCAATGGCCAGCTAAAGTTCTTATCGTTATATTGTTACGAGCTAAGCACAAACGAACAATAATATGACTGGCTGATACTTGTACGGACTCGCGGGGATCGAGAATTGCTGCGATCGCTACCACCGACGTCGCATATACGTTGCCCCTATCTTTTTCTCACTGTTATGTTTTATAATTCGCGATTGCGATTAATTTAATCCTCGTAACAGTCTGAGATTATGCATCATGTGCTCAAAGTTGTATATTTTACGCTTGTGTGTGCGGGGGTACATAAATTAAACTTGAATCAATTTGAACCTGAAGTTTCCTTCGTCGAACGTCGACAAAACCAAAAATTTTTTTTATTGTTTGAATGTTATAGTCATGGTCTACTTTCATATTTATTTATAATGAACCCTCCAAACTAAATATGACAGTGGACAGCGATAGTAACATTTAAGTAAAAAAAACTTATTTTTGAATTTTTCGTCGAACTTTGACGAAGGAAATGTTAGGTTCATGAATCAATACGTAGCAAGTATACTTGGGACATGTTTCGCATTTACCTGTAAAGCAATATATAATGTATACAAAAATCGTTTTAACTCGTGCGCGAACCAGATTGGACAAATCCTTCAAACAATGTCGGGCTCTTTAGTGTTTTCACCTAAAAATCAATACCGTGTATATCGATCAAAGAGTGTGCAGTGCCCACTAAGTTATGAGTGTGATTTTTAATGCCATTATCGCCGACATCTATCTATACCGGTTTGAAGATAACGAAGTATCGATTTTACGAAATTGAGAACAAGAGCGTATTTTTCTAATTCTTATTGGCTACGTTTTTCACCTAGATTGTAATTCATTAGTATTTACCAGAGATATTTAGGCGCCGATCATAGTTCAATTGTCTGCAAACCAATGAATAATAATGGCTCCACTTTTTTCACTCGATTTACGGAATTTCGCATAAACCATAATACGCTTTATATTCGAATTCACGAAAGTAAGTGAATTGCCAGCACGTCATGATAATATAAGCTGTATACACATTTCGGTTTTTAATTGGTGCTTTCCTGATTGGTCCCTGAGAGTTAAAAATACAAATTAGCACGAAATTGACTGTTTTAATTTTTTTATACATCTTGCTACTCCACAAGCGCACTTACACCCGAATACATCGCGATTTAGCGACTTATCGATAATAAAGAAGCGATAAGGTAAGCTTTCCTTTTGCTCTTCGCACTTGTATCCGTGAGCCCGTTTCATCGTGATAATATTTCAAGTTACAGTTTACGCGCTGCTTTTTTTCGTGTATTATTATTATTCGAACTAGAAATGATTTAAAAATAATTTTGAAAAAGCCACTTGACAGCTACCCCGAATTATACATATAGGTAAGAGATAAAGCGTGGGCGCGAGAGAGCCGTATATACTCGATTTCGGAGCTTCGGCGCGTCGAGTAATTTTAGCGATGACACTTGTCCGTGCCGCGCGCATATATTGCTTACACTAATACGAGTGCGCTGCTTTTGATTCTCGAGACTCTGGTCCGTATTTTTTGTCTGTCTGTTTGTGTACGCACGCGTGTGTTTGCTCTTCGAGTATAGCTGCCTAAAACATTATATGTTTTAATGTATACATTATATTATGCTCATTTGAATATCTTTACACTTTCCCCGACGGGATAGATTGCCTTGTGTTACACATTTTACCGGCAAAATCCGGAATTGTCGGTAATGTGTATAAGAACACTGGTTAGTTGTACGTGTGTGTTTCCTATAAGATAATGCCGCATGAAAATTGGTAAAGAAAGAGAAATTAGGTTAGCGGTGACTTTGTACGGTCTTTAGACGTGAACTTGTATGCTTGAAGAGATCAACGATCTCGTCGCGTTGCACCAAACTAATATGTTATTTTTGTCGATGATTTTTGTTTCAAGCAAGCGTGATGCAATTTTAGGCTTTTTGGTATTCTCGCTTCCTATACAATGTCCCGAACGTACTAGTATTCTTTTAATATTCGACATAAAAATCTCTCGTCTCTTCTAAAGAGGTAGTCGTAAATTTATGAGAATGAAGAAATTAACCGAAGGCAGTAAATAAAATCCCAAAGAAATAATAATAGCATCGTTACACGCAATTCTCGCTCTCGGCGCTCCAGAAAACACGTATAAATGCGCATTCAGGTATAGAAATGCGTCCTTTATAAATAGCTGCGGTGCACGATTCTCGCTTTATTGCACGCGTGCGCCACGGCTTCTCTCTTGGTTTTCATTCGCGGTGCCAAAGGGTCAGGGACATTTTTTACTTCTTCCTTCTGCGAGCGTGTCACATCGACGAGCAGTAGCAGCATCTCGTATGCGCGAAAAATCAAATGCAACAAATTTAGCGATGACACCCGGTGTACACGACAAAGAATAATAATACAACAACCACTGGCGTCGCGATTAATTTCAATGACAATGACGATAACGACGAGCCGTTTTTCAAGGCAAATGCGATTCCCATATCAATTACCTGCGTCGCTTTCAATTTATATCGATGACGACACGACCGAGCTTACAGAGCATCGCGAGAGAGAGAAAAAAAAAGAAAAATGGTGAAACGATTTCAATGATCGCCGCACTGTAGGTATATATAGTAGTGCACATACACGGTACACAGCGAGGCGATTCTTGGCGCGCATCTATACGCGTGTAATAACTCGTGGCCAAGATATCGGCTTTATTTACTTTATCGCTCGAGATCACGGATATTTTTATCGGCGATGCTTTACTGTGACTTTAGAACTATATAATAACCTCGCTTTGCACCTACTTTGCAGCATGCCCGAAGAAATCGGCATCGCTTTGTTTACGTTTTTTTTTTCCAATTAAAACCTCGCGAGCTTTCTTCCCTTCGACTAGCTTACTGTTTTTTTTTAATTTATAGCGCGCCAGACGTGATTTGTTGCCGTCTCTCCGCAAATTGAAGCGCAATAGGCGCGTCGTTGAAAGACAATGCGATCATCGTCTCTCCATAAAAGCGCATTTATAGAATTTACAATTTTCAAGAAATGAAATAGATAAAGCGATTCTTGGTATATAGGCGTTATATCAAATTCCGTATCTCTTGGCATCGGCTAAGCCTCGATATAATTAATAGAGTTCAAAGAAATTTCTTTGGCTAACTGTCAAAATGTTACTTTTATTTTCTCACACTCGCACGCGGCAAGTACACGTGCGCGAGAGGTTTTGCGTATACGCGCGTAGAGCATAGGTTACTTAGCGCCTGTTTTCTAGGAATTCTAATAGTTTTCCCGGCGACGCAAAGGTTGACAATATAATAGTTATTATGACACTTCCTCGTAGCGATTGCACAGATACATTCAGTAGAATAATAATCCTCCGAGCTAAATTGAATTTTCAACTAATGGAGCTTTTCTCGTTTTGTTTCAGATCGTATCGTCGTTCGACGGCATTCACAGCGGCGTACCGACGCGCACCACGCCGACCCTGACGCCCACGACACTGCGATCCATCGAGCAGACGTTTTTGGAGTTGACGGGGGACACGTCGGTGATCAGTCACGGTCGAGAGGCAGGTTTCGTACCGCCGTTGGTCGAGCCCTCGCAACCAATCGCGGCACAGACCCAAAACCTCTCCATCGAGACGCAAAACAACGATCCAGAACAGCAGCACCACCAGCACCACCAGCAGCAACAACAAGTCACCCTGCAGCAACAACAAATAATCGAGCTGCCGCCGCAAACGAATCAACCTCAGTCTGTTCAACAGCTGGAGGTTCAAACACAACAGCAGCCGCAACAGCAGAAACGAAACATGGGTGGCAGACGACCGACCAAGTCCGTGGGTATCACGCCCGAGGAAGAGGAGCGCCGACAGCTCCGACGCGAACGAAATAAAATGGCGGCTGCGCGTTGTCGCAAACGTCGCATGGATCACACGAATCAACTGCTTGGGGTTCGTATTCGATTAATCGTGCTTAATTAAAGACGCGATTGTCCATGATTGAGAGAGCGAGAAACTCATTGTTTTCTTCATTATTTCAGGAAACGGAAGAACTGGAAGCAAAACAACAGAACCTCAAGGATGAAATAGCTGAACTCATAAAGACCAAGGGAGATTTAGAAATGATGCTCGAAGGTCATCAAGGCTTCTGTCGAATGACGGCAGCTTCGCCACCAGATATCAAACCAAATATCAATGATTCCATTCACGGATCGGATAATGCGTTGCCTTCGGTCGAGGAATTCGGCGATCTGTCCTGTAAATTACAAAATCAAGGCCAAGACGAGCAGCAGATGAGCGGAATGCGACCAAATCGGCCGAATTCCTTGCCAGTATTTGACCCCGTCAATCGGCCCAACTCCTTGCCGATGTTCACCGAGCCAAAGCCACGACCCTCGAGTCTGCAATTCAAACAGGTGGAAACGCCGACCTTCATGAAAACGGCGAGCGAAGTCGCGGGCATACCGATCACGACGCCGTCGGCGGGCATACCCTTCAATTTCGACTCGTTAATGGAGGGCGGCACAGGACTGACGCCTGTATCGATATCCACACCGCTCATACCCACGTGCTCCAGTCAGCAAAGGCAAAACATCATCGCCACGGCCACGACCAGTCACAGCAATCTATCGGCCGTCGACCTGAGCTCCCCTTGCGATCCCAATGCGCCCAAGCTTGTCAGCTTGTGACATATGCAGGATTACCTCGTGCCCGTCGGGGCTGTTGATTATGAGTCACCCGAGGAAAACTATTGATTATTCTCGTCGACCAGTTGTTTTGAATATTATCGATATTAGTCCACGTCTGATGTATGTTTAAGTTTGTTTTTTTTTGCATTATTCAAGCGCGCAGTATTTTGTTCAAAGCGCGAGAAGATATTTTTTTTTATGTATGATAGATGATGCCAATTTATTGAGCGAATAATGGAGTGAAATAGTGAGCGACGTTTTTTATCAATTTTTTTCATGCGTTACCTCTTGCACCAGTGTACGTAGAGCAATGTGGTCATTTTTTATCGTACTAAAATCTGCCCTTAAAAATATTTGTAAGCCAGAATCGAGATATAAGGGATAGATTTTTAAGTAAGATAAAGTAGTGATAATTAAGATAGGTAATTATAATCAGCTCTAGTGAGTGCTATATCATTAATAATTGTAATGTCAATTTTTTAAGCGAATTTTTATATTTTTTAATTAAAAAAAATAAATTACGAAATAACGTTTATACGAAGGTGCAAATTTGAAATAAATGAAAAATCTAGATAAAATCGATCGTAAATTAATTTTAAGTTGATTCAATTTTTAAGTACTCTATAGATGAATCATGTACCAAACGAAAGGGTATGATGAAAAGAAATATTTTATTTATTTGCAATTTTGCAAATTTGAATTAGAAATTATTCTGATTATCTCTATATACTTAATCTGAATATTTTTATAATTTAAAAATGACCTAATTCTATAACGGAACGAATTATAAATGTATGTATGCGTTGTAATCCATCCATGCATATTTATGTACACGAAATAAGTGATTGTAATATAAACAAATATTTATATTTTATAACTCACGAAAATTTTTGCATAACCATGAGAGCAATATTATTCTAAATTATGTATGTATTTTTATTCAACGTGCATGAAATTTGTACGCTTGATTTTGCTGTGACCGGCACACGTTAATGAAAATGTCATATCTGAAAAATTACAACGAATTAATTTATATTATATTTCCGACTATTACTTGCGAGACATCGATGATCTTCAATTTGACCATTTTTCATTAGTATCAATGAAAAAATTTTGTATAGGCTTTACTTTTTTACCAAAAATCATGTACACTATAGACATCGAACATCGCTCTAATTTAAGCGAAGTGTCATAGAATCTGCAATATATCTTATTAAATTCAAGAGGCCAATAAAGTGACTTGAATGTAGACATGAATGGTTTTATTTTTAAAATCCTTACTTGTAGGAATCCTCATAAAATGTAGAAAAACCCATAACACAACTGTTTTTTAATTAAGTTGCGAAATTTCATATTGGTTTCAAATTAATAAAATACAATTATTTTCGTTTAAAATAATGATTTTTATTTACATGATTTGTTACTCTAAGAGAACATACATTTTTATTTACAAATCTGTGACCGAATTTATTTCAAAATCATCAAAGATTAAAACCCAGTAACACGTTTTATCGCCTCTCTTTCGTTCGTCGAACTCATCGGTTGATAATGACTAAATTCCATTGAAAAAGTTGCAGTTCCAGACGCTATTATTCGAAGCTGAGTTGAGTAACCAAGCAGTTCTGACAGCGGCACGCTACAGTTAATCACTTTATTCCGAGCCCGAATATCGATAGTTTTAATTTCTGCTCTTCTCCTTGTTAAATCGTTAATTACACTGGACGAGTTTTCTTCAATAGTAACCACCTCTAAATTCATGATTGGCTCTAGCAAAAGTGATCCGCTATCGTTCATCATCTGTAAAATTGTAAATAATGAATAAAGTACCAATACAGTGATAGACAAATTGCATGTGATTTGAGCGCAAAACAAATGACTATACGAATTGAAAAATGTTGGGACACTCCATTAAAAATCTAAAGTCGATAAAAAAAATATTTTGAAGAACTAAATTAAAAAGTTAACAAAAAAGTATCTAATGCTGGGTTCATATTTAGGACTTTTCTACAGCGTAAGTGACAAACCATTGGAATATTGGAGCAAAGAAAAGTCAAAAACTGGTTCTATAAAAAGGATATTAGACGAAGAGCTCAACGAAAATGTAGGTTATTTGTTTATTTACAAACAACATACGTCATTAATTCTCGATTATGTTACAAAGGTTTTGGAAATTCAAGATGTCGAAGAAACCAATCGTCAAAAAACATGGATTACGTGTCCACCTAATACAAATCAACTGTTGGCTTTGCCATTACCGGTCGTCGTGCTCGTCGTGAAAACGACTCTTCCGCACTTTAGCTTCTTCTTGCAGTTGGTCGACAAGGATCGCACGAAGCATGTCATGCACTTTACGACCGTCGAAGAGAAGAAAACCTTGTATAAAGCGATACCGAAGATTCACGTACACTTGGAGCCGGGATGGAATAGATTGGAGGTAGATTTTAATCATCTGTCGAAGATCTTTCAAGTGCAGTTTACAGCAATTACAAGGTTGAAAATTTGCGCCAATTGTCGCATACGCAGGATTTATTTGACCGATAAGCACTACAACGAAGACGACATGCCTCACGAGCTTTACCAAGGCTTTCTCGACAATTACATGTTGAAATGGGGCATTAAAGGTATCGAGCGAGCCACTCAAACTAGAAAGATAAGCTCGAAAAATGCCTGTAGAAAAGACCACATCTTGAGTCCTGCCTGCGGATACAGCAGATTGTTTCTCAAAAATTTACAGGCCAAATCGGATAAAGTACTCGATGACTTTTTTTCCAAGCAACCAGTCAAATCTGTGAAAAATTATCTGAATTTCAAGCAACGAGCAAAGTTAAGACCTTACGCGATTCCTGAGGCAATGAAGCATACTATAAAATTAGCAGAGGATGCAGACTCCACTTACTTGGATTTACAAGAAATTAAAGAAAGCATAATTAATCAGAGCTACTTGTACGGAAAATTAGCTTACGAGGAGAAACGCATAGTCTACAATAACCCATCTTTGAAACCTAAGGCTGCTGAAAAAGAAGGATCACACTCTTGGGAATTTAAATGTCCAAATTTTCGATATCCAGAAGTGAAAGGCAAAAAAGCCAAAGTTAACGACACTCCGAAAACCCCACCTTATACTAATAGATTTAAGTCTCCTTTTTAACTTGCAATCAAAAAAAAATCGCACGAAAATATAGATTTGTGAAAAAAATAGTAAAATTCTTAAAATTAAATTCAATGAAAAATATTTGCTTTCCTACTTACTTTTTGTATACATTGTGTCACTGAAGCTGATATTATTGACTCAGATGTTCCTTTCTTAACTTCTAGCCAATGTAATTTTACACCAACATTCACTACTGGGCATCCTAATTTTGGCCCATGTGATAATGCAGACTCAACACCTTTTTTCACAGCAATCAAGGTTCTTGGATGAATAGCGTCGATATTAGCAGCATTATCCTTACTTCTATCAAAAAGTAACTCATTTTTTCCAATATAATCTGGTATTAGCGACATTGTTATGGTAACTTCATGATTTGATTTTCCTATTTCATGCTTAGCAGTGTAGGTGTCTTTGGTTGACTCATTGATTGTTTCCTTGTAAGCAATTTGTAATTCTCCAAGATCAACATCAATTTTAAATTCACTACGTATTCTTTCTTTTATAATGTCAAGATGGAGTTCGCCCATTCCTCCTAATATAGTTTGGTCGGTTTCAATATCTTGAATAACTCTAAGGCTTGGATCTTCTTTTTGCAATTGTTCGAGAGCAGATTCCAAAGCTGTCACATAAGACAATGATGGTGGTTCTATATTACAGAAGAAAACTGGTTCTGGTACATTAGTTCCAACATTAAAAATGTTATCAATTTTTTCTTGATCAAAGGATGTTTTAGTTTGCATATATTTTTTAGCTTTATTTGCACTTTGAACACTAGATGTTAACAAGTCACCGGTAACTGTATGCTTTAAACCTGCTAAAGCACCAATATTTCCTTGACTTATTTCAAAAATTTCTTCATAATCGTCAGCATAAGCAGCATAAAGTTTTCCACTAGTTTCTACAAGTTGTCTTTGAATATTATATAATTTTTGACCCTTTTTCATTTCACCAGTGTAAACTCTGAAAAATGTCACAGGGCCTCGTTGCTTGTCATGAATCACTTTAAATACTCTTGCTGATAGATTATCTTCAAAACATTTATATAATCTACTATATTGATTGAAATTGGGAGTTGGTAAGTACAATATTACACTATCCATTAGAGATTGAACTCCAATATTTTTGTAAGAACTACCTAATAAAACAGGTACCCCTTTTTGTGAGATTGTGACTCTACGCAAAGAGTCTACAATATTTTGAGATGATACCTTTTCAAGAGAATCTTGTTCAATAACAATATTGGCCAATTCATCATCTATTCCAGATAATTTGTCAGTTAATGTATTTCGTTGTTCTATAGCTTCAGTTAACAATTGATTATCATTATCTGAACATAATTTTGTTTTAATTATAGTTCTACCTTGATTTTTCTTATTAAATATAATTTTTTCAAGATTAACAACGTCAATAACTCCGGTCAATATTCCATTTTCTTTGAATGGCAGTTGAACTGGAAATGTAACAGCATTTAATTTTGTTTCTAATGATTTCAGACACATAAAAAAGTTTGCATCAGCTCTATCCATCTTGTTTACATAGACTATTCGAGGTAAACAATACCTATCAGCTTGTCGCCAAACTGTAGTGGTTTGTGCTTCAACTCCTGCACTCCCATCCAGAACTACAATTCCTCCATCCATTACTCCAAGAGTTTGTTCAACACCCATTGTGAAATCAATGTGACCCGGAGTATCAATTAGATTAAATCTATAACTTTTCCAGTCAAAAGTTACAGCAGCAGAAGAAATTGTAATTCCTCTTTCCCGCTCTTGATCCATAAAATCAGTGACCGTGTTTCCATCGTGGACTTCACCCATGTGATTTATGATTCCTGAGTAGAAGAGCATTCTCTCTGTTGTTGTAGTTTTTCCTATTGGTTTAAAAATGTCGTAATTTTAGAAAAAGCTTCTGTTCTAAATTTAACCTACATTGCTATAAGATTAGTAAATGTAGTATCACTGAAATTTCGAGAAAAAAAATTCTGGACTATTCAAAGTTATTCATTAACATCAACAAACAATCTCTAAAAAGAAAAATATGAAAAATTACCGGCGTCTATGTGGGCGAGTATACCGATGTTTCGAATTTTGTCGATGCTGCATTGTTCACTCGCTACCTTAGCTGCACTCTTATCTTGATGTAAAGCACGTTTTTGTAGTTTGAACAAAATGTTCTTTATAGATCTTTGCAACATTTTAAATAAAAGAAAGAATATACTATATTATCACGCAAACTGAAAAAAATGGCATGGCACTGACGTCATAAGTAAACGCGTGGAACGAAGCAGACGACAGTTTAGCAAATCAAATTCTCTTTCTGATTGACAGTTAACAGTTTGTAGATTGGCGAATCAACGATTTGCAAGATTCCAAATCTGTGTAAAGAAACGACTAGGGAATGCATTGATTATACTTATGGTTTGAAATTTCTAATCCAGTGTAGTACTAGTATGAGAAACAATTTTTATATGATGTTAATGCCTTATAAATAAACATTCAGTGTGTGTATAATTTTTGCGAAATAAAACTGTTGATTGCACCACTGCTGATATTAAAATTTGAAGAACTACGTATAACCTAGTTATTTATTCATCTAAAACTAACGCTCACAATGAAATTCAAATGTAAAATGACAGATACAGGATCTCTAAGAGATTTTTCAAGTAAGAATGAGTTTACTAATATGTAGATAATATAAATAATGTTGATTCAGTTGATAAAACGAATCAAAAATTGAATATATTACTATTATTATTATGATTAATTTCAGATGTTGCAACTACAGTAGCAAGGATGTCAAAACAATGTGTCATTCGTTTGACAAGAAATTTCTTTTTCTTCAACATAGCTGATGATACTACACCAATGGTGTGGGCTAGACTAGATCAGAATCACTTTTTTGTAGATTATATGGTTCATGGAAAAACTGATGATATCCATGAAATTTATATGGAATTAAATACAGCCATGTTGGCTAAAAGTGTTTCAACATTTAAAGCAGCTGCAAGAAGTGTTAAAATTAGATTAACCAATAAGCAACAACCATGTTTAACATTTGAAATTGAAATGTCGTCCATTAGTGCAGAGTCTCGAATGTGTGTTCATGATATACCAATAACTATTATTCCTCAAAAAAAGTGGCCCGAGTTCAATGAACCACACATAGAAAAATTTGAAGTAATTTCTTATCATAAACTTGGTTTGATTTTTATAATTATTTCTATAAATCTTATATAAATTTTATATCTTTTAATTTCAGATATCTGTAGAAATGCCTCAATTTAAAAATTTACGCAGTGTATTAGAAAGAATGAAAAACATGAGTCCAGTGCTGACTATTTCAGTTGATACTAATGGGGTGCTGGCTCTTAAAGCTGATGCTGATTCAGCCACAGTGTCTGTGCATTTTCCAAATCTTACAGTTCTTGAGTGTGATGCAGAGGATGAAACAGTATCTGCTAGTGTTGATATTAAAAAATTTCATGCATTCGTAGCATGGGACGCTGTGCATCCAACATCAATGAATTGCAATATTATCAGTAATAAAGTTGTCAATATTAACTTAACTCTAGACGATTATATGCAAATAAAGTATTACATTCCTGCAGTAGAATGTAACTAACAAAACATGATGAAGAATCATTGTTACTTAATATGTAAATAAATAGGATACACTTTTTTGTAAGAATTCAATTTTTCAAATGTACTGATGATATTTATAATCATAATACATATTCTTTTCGAATTATCAAACAATTTCAACATTTCCCGCATTACTGTAGCCGATTAAAAGTCATTGCCTCGCATTGGTTGAAAAAGTTATCACGTGACTCGTCACCGATAAATAATACACCTACATACTTTGTGTTTATTCTCCTGTTTCCGCTGTTACAGATCGATTTTTCCTATAGACCATGTTTATCAATAGAACATATTCATTTTCTTTATCCAAAATTAACCTTTGTATTCGGCAGTCGTATTTAATAACATTTAGCTACAATATTTTCTGACTGAAAAAAAACTTGTTGCAACTGTCAGACGTCAGTACAATTTCAATAATTCTGTTTCTGCATGCCACCTATCGGTGTAAAGTAGCAATTCATTTGATCATCATTTTAAACGCGGGCTTTGAGTTTTCTGCTTCATATGCTCACTGGTCAAATGTGGTTTTACCGAAAAATAATCAATCTCCTAGTAAAATTTTATTGAACTGTAAATTGTTTATTTAAAGATGGCTGACAATACAACGCTTTGGGTGAAAACCCATAAAGTTATCAATAGATTCTACAAAGATTTAACCTGTGGTGAATGGTTTGTGTGAAACATTGTTTATGTTGACCATCATGTTTTTTTCATTGTTTTCATAAAATATGTTTGTTATTCCACAGCAATCAAAGATTATTGAATCCTCAACAATTTTTGAACTGCGGTCATTTTGTTTGTTCAAAGTGTAGAAAATGCAAAACCGACTGTCCAGAATGTGGAATACCTGGCAAGTTGGCAGACGTTCATAGTGATTCTGTTGTCAATGATGTTATCATTAATTTGGAAAAAATTGCTCAAGCTGTTGGTTTAGTGTAATTTTACATTCATTTATTATTTATTTATTTATTAAACTTGTCCTTAAAAATGTTTTTTTTTGTTTTTATAGCTCTCTTAAACAGACTCTAACTTCTAAGGCTTCAACATCTTTATCCAGACAAAAAAGTTCTAGCAGTATAAATGAGTTAATGAAAAAACCGACAATAGCTCCTCCAGTGAGGTCAAGTAGATCTAAAATAACAATCGATGACCCTAACAATACTACTTACTGTGAGTCAATTGCTAGTACAAGTACTCGCAGGGGAAAGTCTAACGACGTTATTCCAAAGAACATAGATAAAAAAAATCAAAAAGGAGAAACACAATTGCATATAGCGTGTCGCAAAGTAAGTTTCAGGAATTTAATATATATGCAATAAAATTTCATGAAAAGGTAAAATATTCAATCTGATTCTAGGATAATGTTGATAGAGTAAGGTTGCTATTAGATGCAGGAGCGAATCCAAACACCAAAGATAATGCCGGATGGACTCCACTGGTAAAATTGATTTACTTCTTCAAATACTCTTTCAGAAAAACATATATTATAATGTTTTATGTAATTTAGCAAGAGGCAGCAAGCTATGGTTATTATGAAGTTTGTGAGTTGCTTATAACAAAAGGAACTAACTTAGATATGCATGGATTCGAAAGTAGGACTGCATTGCATGATGCAATCTTGAATAAAGAAGCTGATGTAGCAGCTCTATTAATTCAAGCTGGCGCTAACAAAGATGTATTTGACAATGTTGGAAAAAAACCAATGTTTGTAATTTTTATAAATTACTAATTAGTTATTTAAATATTGTTTCTCATCAGACAATTTTCATTTTAGAGATTATTGTAGCTCTCCAGAAATATTAAAAATATTTGATGTGTCTCAGGATACTTCTGATGATAAATCAGAAATAGTTTCAGATTTAAAAACAATAGATCTCAATAGAACAACAAACATTTCATCTGAACCAAAAATTGTTTTGTTTGGTTCCAATCTCAAACCAAAAAATAAAAAACTTCTTATGAAATTAGGAACAGAAAAAAAAATTAGAGTAGTAAATAATTTAAGGTAAGTAATGTACTTATGACACTGCAATCATTTTAAAAGTTTATTAAAAAGAAAATTATTTTTAGTCCTATTGTAAGCCATGTCATCGTAGATACAGATTCAACTCTTCAATTACAATTAACATTTGATATACTATTGACAATATTGTATGGGAAATGGATATTAACTAGTGACAGTAAGTGAAATTTATTGAATTGTTAAAAAAATCATATTATTGAAATAAAATACACTCTTTTTTTATTAGTTTTATCGATACTCATGGAAAACGAAAATATTACTGCAAATGCGTTAAGTTTGTTTGAAGTCAATCCTCCTCAACTAGATAATGGACCTTCTTGTGCTAGAGAAAATAATGAAAAACAAGTATGCTTTCATCACAATGTACAACTCATAATTTTTTGTAAAAAATTGGTTTAACGTGTAAAATTTATTTTGCAGAACCCAAAGCTTTTCAACAATTGTAGCTTTTACTTCGCAATCAAAAGCCACGATTGGATACATTATGAGGGAATGAAAATTTCGAAAGATCAATTGATGAAACTCGTCGCAGCTGGAGACGGTGTCACTTTGACGAGGGAACCGAAACCCGAAGATATTCAAGGTTCGCTGAGTCCTTTTCATGTGGCTCATGACACAAATCATTCCTTACATAAGTGCACTCATTATATTATTTATGATTATGCAGAAGGTCAACCGAGTCGAATTATGTACAATTTACCATTTTTAAAAACGTTACCACTCATGTGGTTGATTGAATCGATATTGAGATTCAAATTACTTGATCCCATTGATATGGGACTTTTGATTGAAGATACTCCATGAATAATTCGACTCACTTCTTTAAAAATATCAATTAAACGTTCAAGTCTTTAATGAAAAAAGTACAAAATATTTTTATTTTTATAATATAATCAAGTGATGATTATAATAAAAATGCAAATTATCTTATTATTTAAATTACTTTTATGTCTTGTTGAATGAGTATTAGATTACTTATTAATGATTAATGAATACTTGTTAATTTTATTGAGTTGATTTTTTTTAATTTTTATCATCTGCTTATCTGGATCATACTATTAAAACTTGACCAATTTATCAATTTAATTTAATTTTATCAAACTTGGAATGCAAAAAATTGTTACAATAAGTTTTAAAACATATTACAATAAGTATAGTCACGGATCTGTGAATAAAAGAATAATGCATAATTAGTTGTGATAAAAAAGACATGGAAAACGGACAAACAAAAATATCTTTGATTTACCTTATATAAAGTAGTATAGCATTTTGATTTACCAGAGGAGAGTCGACGAAGTTTTAATAATAGGAAAAATATTTTTTTCATGGGTCAATTTATAAATATAATTAAGTCTCGTCATCAGTCTCGATTCATACAGTCTGAAGTATACTCGCGAACGCGTTCGAGTAACAACAATCTCTCTTTCTCTCTTTTTTACGCGGCGCGTGTTTTACCGGCGAAGTACCGCTAATCGCGTGCCGTAGCGATACACCTCTATGCTTCATACAATCATCACTGCGTGTGCGAGCGCATACGCGCTCGCAAAACAATTTCGCACTTTTTACATTTTTTTCAGCTATACATGCAAATCTCGTGTGCGTAAAAGGTTCAATTCCTTTGGTTTACTGCAGATCATGGGTGTTTGATTCCACTGGGTGATACAAAGGGGCTTTTTTTGTTTGAAAAGTATGTATAATTATGTCATGTAAATTGGTTACAACAGGAAGTCAGAGAAAATGTAAATTATTGCGGATGACTTTTGCTTTAATTAAATCAAAATAATCCCAAAAAATCGTCATTTAATTTCTAAAGCGACGAAAAACAAAACCAAAAATTGAGCATCTATCAAAGAAAGTTTTTACTTTGAGTTGAGTAATTTTTAAACGCATGTCCTAGAGGATACTCTTAGCGTGTCTTAAATTAAAATTTCTTAATGTGTCTTAACATTGAAATTTTAGTGTCACGTGTGAAAAAAACCGATTGGAGCTTGGCACAGGTATCTTTCGGCACGATAATCATGCGAGTGAAAATATCACGAGAGAGAAAGAGTACGCGCTTAATTCCACAATAGGCTGCATCTTTCTCGAGTTGAAAAACAATTCTGCATGTACAAGCGTATGGGTTTGTCAACGAAAAAGCGTCGTGGGCAGTCAGCCACCCTTTCTTCCAAGTCGATCGTGCAGTATGCCGATCGCGCGTCGAAAAAACTACGGAAACTCGCCGATTTTTTACGCGAGCTAAAAGTTGCTATAAATGTGAATCGGCGAATCGAAGAAATTGATCGATACTTTGCGTAACGATGCGTGTCAACAGAAGGAGGATGCGAGAAGAAAATGCGAGCTGCGAAAAGAGGCGGAGGACAGGAAGTCTATGCGTGAAGGTACACATATACAATACGGCTCCGTAAGTACGCGCTCACAAGATACATGTGTGCATCCATGCACAGTGGTAGAGACGCAGCAGCAGCAGCAGCAGCAGCAGCAGCAGCAGCAGCAGCAGCAGTAGCAGTCGTCGTATATAGATGCACACAGGATCGGACGCGTGTGCGAGTGCGAATCCAAGCTGGTGTGTGCGGGGCTCGGCTCTTTGCTCTCCGGTACGTACATATAGCAGGTCGTGTTGTACGTACATGTGTATACGCGCGCCCGTACACGCGTTCGTGCTACGCGCTCTACGCGCTTGCGAGAGAGACGGAGCGAGACGACGACGCGGAGCAAAGGTATACCTCCGCGCATCTCATACTTTCCCATTTGGTCGACGCATCTTGTTGAACACCAACAAACAAACGCCAACGAGGCACACACATGTGCACGCGCGGCCCGACGCTATATATGTTATTGCGCGTATCCTATATAAACGCGTATCGCTGCACTCGAGCCGTCGTCTTACGTGTGTATGTTATAGGTATAAAACGATAGCCGAAGCACGACGTGCGTGAGCCTATCCATGGCACACACACGCCGACCACGAGTGCGCGATGACAGCTATATACCTACATGTTATGCGTGCTGCTGCTGCACATGGGTGGTGCATACCGCACACAAACCTACTCGACGTTACATAGATTACACGTTATGCTATACGTATACGCACATGCGTGTATATGAGCGATTCTTTTAAGAAAACGCATTTTTGGAGGTACAATCGCGGCAAAAGTTTTTTCCCCGTGACGCGGGTACTGACCATCGGCGTTTGAAAACGAGGCCCAGACCGACCGCGATCGCTACGAATTATGCGATAATTCGAATCGTAATCAGAGATCAAATCATTCGATTTCCACTGTATACAAACTTGTTGCTCATCCCACGTTTATATTGCGCAGAGCCTAGGCCAAATTCCTTACTCACCATGTAATTGTGAGGGATAGGAAAACCACTTACACGACAGGGAGAGAGGTCAGAAAAATCAGAAAGAAAACCCTTACGTAATTAATGGAAGGCTCCTAATTACAAATCCATTAAGTTACCCTCGGAAATCCGATCTTCAGTGTATAAAACGATTCTTATTGCCTCGAAAAATAGAAATGAGGTGCAAGTAGAAGAAGTTTGTGAAAAACTAGCATTACCAAATCACGTTGAAGATTTAAATTGGATTTTGGAGCAATCAGTGAAAAGAAAAGAAATCGATTTGTTCCATTTTTACAAAATCATGACTTCGAAATTGCACCAGCATAAACTTAGATACAGTGATTTGAGTGTGAAAACTTCTACTGCTATCCATAAAATACTCTGGTTATATTTTATTGACTCAATAATTAAACTAAAATTCAAGCCAGTATCTTCCGAGTTGAGGTTACAAGGCGTTCCTCCAATTATACCTGACTACTCAATAGAAAATATAAAAAAGTTATTAATCATGTATGGCTGTGAAAAAATTACCTAGATGTATTTGACCTTAGCCATTTCTAGCGGCATGCATTGTTAGCTGCAACTTTTCAGTGCCAAGATTTATAAGTCAGATCAACATCGACGTGGATAAAAAATTGATGATAAGTTTTACTTGAAGTCTCCAGTGATAATGGAAATTTATAGTGGAAACAAAAATGTTATTTGAATATTGGTAAAAAACCAAGTCGATCTAAATGTATAGACCGACGACGGTTGTATATTGTTGCACTTGGCAGTGATACGAAAGCAGTACGATATCTTCAAGATACTGCTGAATTGTTACACAATTTCAGTCAACGAACTCGACGAAAAACACAGAACTATTCTTCACTTAGCGATTTTATCAAAATAACCAGAGATGGTGAAGGAACTCGTAAACGGCGGAGCTGACACAAGCCTAGCATTCGGACATTTGCAGTTTTTCAAATCTTATTGATCGCATGAGTACTTTATGATGTATATATCGTCATAAAGTTTTCGCTGGCGTTGCTGAATCGAATGCAACAAGCCGCATCTCGATCCGATTTACTGCAAAAATTTTCGAAATGTGATAGATTTCAGTGCTTTATTTCCTCGACTAAGATCACAGGTTGAGGAACGAGAGGTAATTTATGTCACTGATTTTTAATTATATACAATTTGCATATACATAAATCATTGAAAAAAAATTGTAAAGTTCCTTCCGGGGGGGAAGAAAAATGATCATATATTGTATTTCCATCGATATACACTTTCTAATCGAATTTAACGACTCTCACTCAGTTCGTGCCACGTGTATTTTTAGTCCGGGCGCCAGCTATGGGTCGAGTATACATTTTCAGGTCCATAAGGTAACCAAAGCTTTTTATAGGTTTTTTGGTGTGCTGAATCGATTTAGCTTGGTTACCAAGCGTTAAAATTGGTATTTTAAAAGTTATTAACAAATTTATTGTTTATAACTAAAAAAATTTGTTTAAAAAAATCTGAAAAAATTCACACGTATTCTTTGACTAATTCTAAGACTATTTTGTTCTTTGCATTTTTTCGTTTTAGACGTTCCTTAA